>NC_041409.2:86610923-86805923 GCF_900747795.2 Erpetoichthys calabaricus | reverse complement strand
GGAAACTAACATGCTGGTGGAGATTGCATTCAATGTATCTTAGGGCAGGTGGGGAGATTATAAGGGTACTGACTCAGAGAGGTAAATGTTCCTAAATTCCCAGAGCTAGACGTGCCTAACCTACTTATCCAGGGCAGGGTTTTGGGGGCAACTTGAGTCTATCCCAGAAATCATCGGGTGAAAGGAAAGGAACAATCCCTGAATGGGGTGCCAGTCCACCACAGGGTATATTACAACCCCAATTCCAATAAAGTTGGGTCACTGTGTAAAATGTAAATAAAAACAGAATGCAATGATTTGCAAATCTCATAAACACATTATATTATATTATATTATATTATATTATATTATATTATATTATATTATATTATATTATATTATATTATATTATATTATATTAGTTGTGTAAGCCCATACTATAAAAAGCACGGAGTCCTAGAAACTATTGAAATCGTCAAAAAAAAAAATGAAATGTCGAGATGTCAGGTAATTGAACGTTTCTTCAGAGGTTTTGTTGTGCTGACATACTCGCCTCGCTTGTGTATTATCAGCAGGAGGAAAAGTAAAAGGGATACTGTTTGTCGATGTGCTCGCCTCGCTTCTGTATTAGCGGCTAAGTGAGTGACTCTTTCTTCGGATGTTTTGCTTTGCCAATGTGCTCTCCTCGTTTGCTTATCCTCGGAGGTGGAGCCCTTAGCCAGACTCCACCTCTCATTTCCGGGTTGGACAGACACACAAACATCCACGAGTAGATGTTTACATTATATTATATTATATTATATTATATTATATTATATTATATTATATTATATTATATTATCTACTCTATATAACGATTTTGTGCAACGATTTTATGTCACGTTATTTGTCACGCTTTAAATTGGGCTTATTTTAAAACCTACATATAAAGATTTGGTATCATTCTTTTCTGAATTTATCAAACTTTAATGTGATGTTGTTAGAACAATGCTCACGGTCCAATCACTTCTCATTCGTGTGAATGCTATTGTCAGACAGAGTTCCTGCGCTCTCAGCTCCAAGCGGGGTAGAAGACAAAGTAGAATGTTATAAAGAGGTTCAAAAACGTTGGAAATACACATGCAGAGCAGGTTAGAGATTACGAAAGGACTAAAATTCGAAACTCTAAAAAAAATCTCATTAGCGCTAACAGAAATTATTACTCGGTGAAATAACGGAACAGCGAAAAGAGATTGAATATATGGACATTGGTGATATGACAGAAGTATGTAGATATTGTTTGGCTTTAAAGTTTAAGTCGGAGACTTGTAGACCGTCTAATTCATGTTGCCATCAAAGAAAAGTAGTGTTTCTTCCCAATGAAGAGGCATATCTGTGAGAATTAAAAGATTTGTCGTTGGTGAAAGTGAAATCCACATACGTGTGCAGCAGAGACGCGAATTGGCTGGTATGAAGCGCAGCCAGGGGGGATTGGTGAGCGAAACCCTAGTATTATATTATATTATATTATATTATATTATATTATATTATATTATATTATATTATATTATATATTATATTATATTATATTATATTATATTATATTATATACTCTGTTGACAATAATGACCCTATAAACTTATCCATCCATCTGTCTTCTAAACCAGCTTATCCCCACAGGTGGCGCAGTACTAACACTAATTACTTGCAGTAAGGAGATCATAGGTTTGTGTCCCAAGTCCTCTTTTGGTGTAGTTATAAAAAGTTCTATATAAATGTAATGAATTATTATTATTATTATTATTATTATTATTATTATTATTATTATTATTATTATCGAGGGCATGGTCTCAGGGCAGCTGGTGCCCTATCTCAGCAATCACTGAGCTTAACCCAGAAACAGCATCTGGACAGGGTAACAGTTCATCAAAAGATCAAAATGCTGTGGACGCTATCTCAGAAGCTCAGGACACAAAGCAGGAAATGGCTCTCGACAGGATGCCAGTCCATTCATTGTTGGGCCGGCTCACTTGAGAAGCATCCAACTGCAGATCTCTGCAGCACTACAATTCAGGAGCTCAGTTGAACAACCTAAAAAGACTGTGTAAAGCAGAGCTCCGCTGATCCCCAGTCATTTCATACCTTTATAACAAGTAATTTCGACATCAGAGCTCCACTGAACAGTCAGCTAGATTCCTGCTTTACTCAATGACACAAGACCAGCTTGGAATTGGCTATTATCCTAATATGCATGTGTCTTAATGGGGAGAAACAATGCAGACCCAGGGAAAACACACAGCAAACGATTGCCCGAAGCAGCTTTAGTGATGCTTGATCCCCGAAGTAGCATGCCGGCACCATTACTACACTTATCTAATCCAATCCAGTGTATTCTATTCATTTTCTGACCTTCTTATTGAGTTTGGGGTCTCAGAGAAACAACGTCTGTCCTGGGAGGAAAGGATGTGAGGTTACGAGTGATCCCAGTCACACCCACACTCACATCCAGTCAACTAATATAAGACACACATCTTTGGGAGGCTGAAATAAAAGCAGAATAAGCAGAGAAAACCCCAGGCTGATGGGGAGAACATACAAACTCTATACCGACATTGCCATGACCCTAACCCTAACACTAACTATAACCCCATATTATTTTGTTTTATGTTGGCAGTAAAGTGATGCAGCGATTAGTTCTGAGGCCTCTCTGATACTGGGTTCAAAACCCATGTCCAGTAATTGTATGTGTGAATTGTTGTGATTAATCTTTCATCTTAAAAGGTTGAAATGTTCCAGTGTTGAAGGCAGTGCATGAATGGTGCAGAAAAATGTAAGAAAAAGCGTTAAGCAATAAAAGTGAGACTAAAAGAGAGATTTTAGTGTGTCACCACACATGCCCAATAATAAACTATGCAAGACGTCGAGAAACCCTGACACGTTATACTGGTGGGGTTAGAGAAGGTTGTGCAGATCGTTTTCTGTTACGTTCCAGGGAACCACTTTGCCGTAATGAGGTGTGTCTTTATGCTGATTAAAGGGCCTTCACAATGTATTACTGAACCAGAGTCAAGCTGAATATGGAGGTCAAAACCAGAACAAATTCATTTCATGCATCTGAGATCATCTCGGGTACAAAGCCATTGACACTGATGGGAAAACCACCAGAGCTGACGTATACTTCATGGTGAACATGCGATGGTGGAGCTTCTCTATCAATAACTGAGATGGACTGGAAACCGATGGACTGGAAACATTACAGGCAAGCCGAATTAACATTATCTGCAATCCAAGATATTTCAAAGACATTTCCAGATATCTCAAAGTAGCTTCCAGTGCATTTTCAGATATCTGAAGTAAAATTCAAGAAATCTCAAAATGAGGCCCTGTGAACCTGTCTGTCTTTTCATTTGGACTTCCTGTCTGTTTTCACATTCATTTGCAGATATGTACAAAATGGACAGAGAGCTATTTTAATATATTTTGGAAATGTAATCAAGATATCCCAAAATGCATTGCATGTGTCTTCATATTATGTTTTACGATATCCTTAAAACTCAAGAGCCTTTTTTCAAGATATCTGAATATAACTTTCAGCTATCTACAGTACGATTCAAATTGTCTCACAAAAATTTCCAGATGTCTCAAAAAACCTCCCTGCTCATTAGAAATCTTCAAACAGACAGGAAGCCGCATTGAAACAATAGAAAAGATACATAAGAAGTGATTTTTGAGATATCTCGAAATGAATTTTAGGTATCTTAAAATCCATGCAAAGTAAAAATGTAATTGATAGATCTTGAAATGCACAGAAAGTCATTTTGAGATATTATTTGAGAAGCTTATTTTTGGAAACCTTGAAATCCTTTAAAAAAGTATTTGGATGAGATGTCGGGACAGCTGAGCGATTAGATAAACAAAAGAGCCTGATGGACTGAATGGTTTCTTCTCTTATTATTTGATTTCTTACATTCATTTTAATTATATTCCCACAGTGTGTGTTGGCCTCCATTAACCTGTCAATCTGAGGCCTTAGGAAGTCAGCACATATGCCAACAATAGTGCCCGTGTGGAGTTTTATATATTTTTTATATATTTATATGTCTACAGCCTATATACTGTGGCCATCCTGCCCCAGCCCACTCATGATGTGCCAGCCCTAGGGTCTTCAGGAGGTGAAGTAAAAAAACCCATAGAGACAAGGAGAGAACACCATGCTGGCATATGAACCCCTAACTCAGGAATCACAAGGCAGCGGTGCTATCAAGTGCAGCATCCTCTGCTGTGGATGGAAGTTTGCTGTACCAACCCTGGCTGAAATGGATTCATTTAAGCTTCATGAATATATGATGTGGCCCAGCGGTCGATGTACTGCCTGACAAGTACAACGCTGCTTGTTCAGTTGCCAGTAGCAGTTTATTGTCCAATCCCAAGTGGGGGTATGAGACATACATAAAAAATAAATATCTTCAAGTATATACAGTAGACTGTAAATGTACTGACGTAAGTAAATAGTAGGCTGTAAACATATATACAGAAGTCTCTATAAGTATACAGTATATAGGCTGTAGACATGCAGAAAAAAGTATCTGTAAGTTGTCACAAACTCCACAAAGAGCCATAGCAAGGTTTGGGGCAGCCATCCGTATATTTGGTTTCCTGGCTGCAAATCGAGATTAATGATAGCACTGCTGTGCACAAAACCGAGTCCAAAACAGAACTAAGGGAATAGGGAAAAGGCGGAGACTTTTAAAGGGGAAGACAGGAAGTGAGATCATAGGGGTGGGGCTCATAAGGGTCTTCACCCATAGGCTTGAGCCCAGACGTGACATCACAGGGGCCGGAGCCGGCAAGGTCTTCTTCCATAGGCTCAGTCCCGGAAGTGACGTCAAGAGGGCCAGGTGGAATCTCCCGTGAATGGTCTGCAGGAAAGGAAGAAAAAGAGTCAGTGCACTCTGTCACATCCCAGTCTGACTCGGAACTGCCCTTACTCAAGCCATTTAGCTGCCTCCCATGTGCACGTGTGTGACAAAGTAAATAGTACACTGTAAACATATAGATATGTAAGTATATATAGGCTGTTGATGTGCAGAAATATGTATGTGAAAGTATATATAGGCTATAGACAAATAGAAACAAGTAAATACGTAGACTTGAAACATATAGAAATATGTATCTGTAAGTATGTAGGCTGAAAACATATAGAAATAAAAAACTGTAGATATACAGACATAAGTATGTGTAAGTATATATAGACTGCAAACACATCAAAATAAGTATATGTAAGTATGTAGGCTGTAAACTATACCTTATTAAACATTTGTAAGTATATACAGTATAGGCTGTAGATATGCAGAAAAAAGTATCTGTAAGTATGTACTGTAGAGGCTAAAGATAAATAGAAGCAAGTAAGTACATAGACTGTAAAAATATAGAAAATAAAATGTATCTATAAGTATGCAGGCTGTGAACATATAGTTTAAATATATATAAGTATATATAGGCTGTAGATATATGGAAATAAGTTTGTGTAAGTATATACAGACTGCAAACATAAAGAAATAAGTATATGTAAGTATATATAGGCTATAAACAAATAAAAATAAGTAAGTACATAGACTGTAAAAATATAGAAATATGTATCTATAAGTATGCAGGCTATAAACATATAGAAATAAATATATTTAAGTGTATATATGCTGTAAATATACAGAAATAAACTTGTGTAAGCATATATAAACTGCAAACATGTAGAAATAAGTATACTGTATGTAAGTATTTATGCTGTAAACATATAGAAATAAATATATGTAAGTATATATAGGCTGTAGATATATGGAAATAAGTTTGTGTAAGTATATATAGATTGCAAACATACAAAAATAAATATATGTAAGTATCTATAGGCTGTAGACATACAGCAATAAGTATATATAGGCTATAAACAAATAAAAACAAGTAAGTACATAGACTGTAAACATATAGCAATATGTATCTGTAAGTATGCAGGATATAAACATATAGAAAAAAATATATGTAAGTGTATATATGCTGTAAATATACGGAAATAAACTTGTGTAAGCATATATAAACTGCAAACGTACAAATAAGTATACTGTATGTAAGTATTTATGCTGTAAACATATAGAAATGTATACTGTATATGTAAGTATATATAGGCTGTAGATATATGGAAATAAGTTTGTGTAAGTATATATAGATTGCAAACATACAAAAATAAATATATGTAAGCATCTATAGGCTGTAGACATACAGTAATAAGTACAGGTATATAGGCTATAAACAAATAACAACAAGTAAGTACATAGACTGTAAACATATAGAAACATGTATATGTAAGTATACTTAAGATGTAGTTATCCAGAAATAGTTATTTGTAAGTATATATAGGCTGTAAACCTATAGAAACAAGTACATGTAGTTATATATAGGTGGTATACCTATGGAAACAAGTATCTGTAAGTATATATATATATATATATATATATATATATATATATACATATATACTGTATATAGATATATATATATATATATACATTTAAATGATATAAAAGCTGTATATCTATGGATGTAACTATTCTTACAGTATATCTGTAAGAATCTTTAGGCTTTAAACATAAAGAAATGGACAGTCCGTGGCCACTCGTGGGGCCAGTTTCTTTTCACCAATTAACGTAGCCTGCATGCCTGTGGAGATGTGGGAGTAACAGCAGAGGCAAATACAGAGAGCAGGAGAACACTCCGACTACATATGGACATTGACCAAGCATGGGATTTGAACTCGGGATCCATGAGGCAGCAGGTTTGTAGAAGCGGGCTAGCTAAAGTAGATGCTGAGTAACCTGAAGTAGCGCCCATTTTATTAGCGGCTCAGGTGTGGCCAGCGCAGCACAAGGCTGTCAGCTCTGCCACAGTTTGAGCTCACTGTGTGACTCTGAGCAATTCTCTGAACCTGCCAATCACAGAAATCTAAAAACAACATGTGATTTATGAGATCTTCCAGATTAGAAAGACATCACCTTAAGGAAAAGAAAAGAAATTGTTGGAAAAGAGTTTTGAACAAGGATCCTGCTTTTTGCTTGTTTTTTTGTTTTTGTTCTTCCTCTCAGAGTAAGGTTATCGTGATCGTCAATGCTGCTCACAGATGTCCCATTCCTGAGCCAGCAGGCCATTCATTTGCCTTTCTCTTTCTTGTGGGAGGGTGAAGTGTTACTAATCTGAGGGCAGAGCTTTCAGTCTCTTGTAGTTCTGTTAACTCTCTGTTGCGAGGCGTCATGTTTCCATCCAGCAGGGGGCACCTGCACCTCTCCCCTTCACCCACAGGTGGTGCTGTGAATCCCTTTTTGGCCTGATGCGGTGCGCACTCTCATTCATCAGACAGCTCAGGCAGTCGGCCTTCTTTTAACTCGGTGGGACCGTTGAGAAGGAATTTGAGTCAAAGCATTAAAAGCAACCCCCCCCCCCCCTTCACTCCCATCAGCCAACCCCCTTAAACCCTCCCCCAGAATTCCCCCACTTCGTTGCCTTCCTGTTCTTCACCGCTGTCCCTGCCGCACAGAATGTGGCTTATGAGGAGTGATCAAGGCCAAGAGCAGCTAGATTCTGATTAACTCGACTCTAATTACAGTTTAACCAGACTCATTAGGGACTTTGACTCACTCCTCTCACTCTTCTGTGCTGGTCACTCTGACTCCTGACTGTCTAAAAACGTCCTTTTGGGCTTCAGATGTAGCAAAGTTGTTTTTCGGATGGTCGATCCTGACATACTAACCCCCCCGCCCCCCCCCCCCCCCATCGCCAGTCAGATTAACTCAAAGGAACACTGGCTGTCAGGATCCTCAGTCATCGCGATCAGACACGTTTCTCTTGCAGCCCCCAAATCATGCAGCCTGAATGCCAGTCAGTGCTGACCGGGGATTAGCCCTTCATTAGCACATGGATTTGGGCCTTTCACAGGAGCATTTATATGCCAAGCACTAAAGAAAACGGAGCATCGCTCAACTCCCAAGTCGCCCCTCCAGCGAAAGGTGCAGTCTGCTTGGCATTGGAACAATTCAGGGTGGCAGGCTTTTAAGGCCAGAAAGGTGGCAGCGTGCGGGGGCTCAGTGCTGAATACCTTTTTTTATTCCTTTTATCTTTAGGGATTTTCCTCATATGCATCGCTGATGAAGATTTTCACTTTGCTGGCCGGCTCTAAGTACATTTACCTCCCACACATAGCAACCCCTTTCATGAATGGCACCGGCCACTCAGAATTTCTAACACTTCTCAAAAGGACTTGGCAACCAGAAAATCAGGATTAACACAATTCACTGTGGTTTGTCCTTTTCAGGCCATCTCAAGCTTGGCTGTGAAATATTAAAAAGGCATTACTACGGCTCCGGTGTGGGCAGCCGCACCAGCCTGTGCCCCGTTAAGCCTCTGGGTCTTTTTCTAGATTTTTCCCTGGAAGGTGTTGATTAGCCCAGCCTTTCACTGTACTGCCTCCTAGTCCAGGGCGTCACTCTTCATGTGATTTCACGTGAAGTTTACGCTTTTACTTACCCTCTGAAGTGCAAGGAATACGGGCATCAGTAAAGGCCGCACTGGGCAAGGAAAGGAAGGAGAAATGAAAAGAATTGGTTACTGATGATCTGCTGGAAGGAAACGATAGGGCTCAAAAAAGGAGGAAGATAAGCAGTCCTGAGGAAGAGGATAAACAGAGAGGCAAGGATAGCAAGATTTGGAAAATCTATGTGTTGAAGTTGAGGAAAACCTGAAATTAGCCCGGGGTTTAAAATGGTTATTAACTAGGAAAGCTCTTTTTTGGGGAACATAGAAATAAAAGTAAGCCAATAATGGATAAAAAGGGTAATACACTAAATAAAGACGACGCAATCGTAAAAGAGATGGAAAGAGTAATATTGAAGAACTACATGGAGAGTGGCATGGTGGCGCAGTGGGCATCGCTGCTGCCTCGCAGTTAGGAGACCTGGGTTCGCTTCCCGGGTCCTCACTGCATGGAGTTTGCATGTTCTCCCCGTGTCTGCGTGGGTTTCCTCCCACAGTCCAAAGACATGCAGGTTAGGTGCATAGGCGATTCTAAATTGTGCATGGTGTGTGTGTGTGTGCCCTGCGGTGGACTGGTGCCCTGTCCGGGGTTTGTTTCCTGCCTTGTGCCCTGTGTTGGCTGGGATTGGCTCCAGCAGACCCCCGTGACCCTGTAGCTAGGATATAGCAGGTTGGAAAATGGATGGATGGATGGATGGATGGATGGATGGATGGATGGAACTACATGGAGAGGAAGAACAGCCAGAAAGTGACACTGAAACAGAAGTGGAAACAAATGCAGATGACCTCAGCGAACCAATTCTGAGAGAAGAGCTTGTAATGGCGGTGAAATACTTGAAAAGCATGTAGATAACAATCCAGCTAGGCTTCTTAAAGCAGGAGGAACAAAGATGAAGAACTGGCTCTCTAAACTGGTCTGAGTGATATATGAGCGTGCAAAAGTCCCTGCCGATTTTGACGAAAATATCCTGATCCCCATATACGTAAGAAAATAGGCGCCATAAAATGTGAACACTAATGAACATTAAGCTTAGTGACACATGCATGACTTTTTGCTGACGATGCTGTGATCTTCAATGGAGGCTCTCGAGAGACTAATGATCTCTTGGGCATGGCGATCAGCAGTGTGTCTGTCTGCAGAGACAGTGTCGACCTCATCGAGAGGTTTATGACATTCAAGTCTCTGGTGACTCTTCCTATGAAGTCTGTAGACGGATTGGGAGGGCATGGGGGGGGGTCATGAAGTCACTGGAAAGGGTTGTGTGATGCTCCCGATATCTCTGCAAAAGGACAAATGTCCAAGTCTTTAGAGTCCTGGTGCTTGCTGTCTTGATATTGTTTAATGGGATTTAAATCAGGTGACCGGCTTGACCATTTGAGAACTTTCCATTTTTGAGCTTTGACAAACTCAGCAGAATGTCTGGATCATCATCTTCTTGTAGGATGAGGCGCCGTCCAATGAGTTTACTGGAACTTGAGCAGATAAGATGTTCCTATACACCTCAGAATTCATCATGCCATCAGCAGTGCCATCATCAAAGAAGAGAAGTGTGCCAGGACCTGTAACAGGACCTGATTGGGCTGTCAATTGCTTGCCATGGATGAAGCGTAATCCAGTGAGTTTGGAGGCATTTACTGGAACTTGAGCAGATCAGATGTTTCTGTACATCTCAGAATTCATTTTGCTATCAGCAGTGCCATCCTCAATGAAGAGAAGTGTGCCAAGACCTGTGGCAGCCATACATACCCAAGCCATCACACCCCCATCATCACCATATTTAACAGATGAGGTGGTCTGCTTTGGATCATGGGCAGTTCCTTTACGTTTCCACACTTTGCTCTCTCCATCACTCTGATGAGGTTCATCATTGCCTCGTCTGTCCAGAAGACCTTTTCCCAGAATTCTGCAGGCTCTTTGAAGTCCTTTCTCACAAACTGTTTTTTGTAGTTTGCACCTTGGTCTCTGTATTTCTCTTCATGAAGTCTTCAGCAGACACGTCCACATCTGGTTTCAATGAAATGAGATCGACCGGGTTAGCGTCCCAACCAATTCAACTTATGGACCTGCAGGTCCTTCCAAAGACCACGATGGATTATCAGCAGCTGTAATATCCCAATGGCAAATCTTGAAGTTTTGGCTTTATTGTACTTGTGCACTAACACACAATCGGAGTTAGGATGGCGTTCACTTCGGAAAGTTCCTACGTAACACAGTGTGCCGATTATTCTCTGATAGTTATGCTGAAAGACGACAAGCCATCCATCCATCCATTTTCCAACCCGCTGAATCCGAACACAGGGTCACGGGGGTCTGCTGGAGCCAGTCCCAGCCAACACAGGGCACAAGGCAGGAATCAATCCCGGGCAGGGTGCCAACCCACCTCAGGACACACATAAACACACCCACACACCAAGCACACACTAGGGCCAATGTAGAATCGCCAGTCCACCTAACCTGCATGTCTTTGGACTGTGGGAGGAAACCAGAGCGCCCGGAGGAAACCCATGCAGACACGGGGAGAACATGCAAACTCCACGCAGGGAGGACCTGGGAAACAAACCCGGGTCTCCTAACTGCGCCACCGTGCCGCCCTAAGACGACAAGCCTACAGGTTCAATTCCACTACCCAGGAAGGCCGTGTGTGAGCTGCCAGTTCTCCGTCTGTAAAAAATTTGAGAAAGATGGTAGTGTTTGACATTCACTATAGTAGCTGAGGTGTCTGACTGTCCTTTCCACTGACCCACCCGGAGTCCCCCTTAATGACTGCCATTTAATGAGCGTTGGAGTAGTGGGCCGCTCCATATAAAGTGCAGGCCGCTTTCTTCTTCCATGTTTAATTACAAGATTTAATCAGCAGCCCTCCATTCATATCTGTACTTAATTCATGCTCTAAATTAGTTACGTCCCCACCGCTTCCTGTGTGAGATCAAGTGAGTCATTTCACCGGCCTTTGCTTTAGCTGTATAAATATTGAATCAATTATATTGCAAAGAGATTTAAACATTTATTTATTTGGCTGACACTTTTATCCAAATTGACTTACAGTTGGTTACGTTTCTCTTATTTTTCCAATTGGAGCGCACGAGGTGACTTGCTCAGGGTCACACAACGTCAGGATTTGAAAACCGCACCGACCTCCTGGTTTGAGGTCCAAAGCCTTAGCCGTTGCCTTTAGAGTGATCTTCTGTACGGTCATGTGCTATAGGAGGTGAAGTCAATCTGGCCATTGTGACGAGCGACACGGTGGTTTGTGATCAGACCCCATGTGACGAGATGACACATTTTCACCTTTGCCAGTGGGGTGTTTTTCTCCAGGTGTCCTCCTGCTTCCCACGGACAAGCAGGTTAAGGGGAACAGGTGATTCGAGATCAGCTCAGCATGAGTGAGTGAGTGTGTGTGTGTGGGAGAAGGCCAGAGTGTGCTTGTGATGGTGGAGACCCCCTGCCAGGAATGACAGCCAAAGCTACTACCAGTGCAGGCATTGATCTTCTACAATTCTGAACGGGATAAGATTGTTAGAAAAATTATAGACATTCATTTGCAAACAGTGGTGAAGCACATCATTTCTGGTTCAGGCCTCTGCTCTGACCCACCTTGTGACGTAGAATGTGTCACTTATACTGTCAGGTCACCAGCCGAAGCAAAGTAGGTGACAAGTGTTTAGGCTTGGCCAGTACTTGAATGGGAGGCCAAACTGGAAAAGTTTGGGTTGCATCTGGAAAAGGTGTTGGTGAGGCCACCACGGGGGCCTGTGTGTGGATCCCAATTCCCCAGTGCGGTGACAGGGACACCGTGCTGTAAAAATGGCGCCGTCCTTCAAGATGAGACATAAAATCGAGATCCTGACTCTCTGTGGTCATGAACATCATTTGAAAGGGGTGAGGTGTGCGCCAATGTCCTGGCTAAACTGACTCCATCTCCCTGGTCATTCTGGCCCCTTAATCATCCCCTGTCTCTAATTGGTATGACCCCCAAACCCCAGACACAAACACACCAAAACAGTCCGGGCCACAAATATATGTCTTTTTTTTTAATTCACAATATCTTTTCACAAAGTCCACACCTCATCCTCCACTCCACAGCACCTCCAGTTCTACCTCCCGACTCTGACTCAACTCCTAGAGCGAGATGTCTTCCTGTTATGATAGGCCCCGGAGTCCATCCGTAGCCATAGCCTCACATAACGGAAGAACGGGAGCCTCCCAAACCAGAGACGTGTATTCCCAGCAGAACCCTTCACTCTTTACCATTTCCCAAGGACCTCATCAGGGCCACCCTATTAAACTACAAGTCCCAGGCACCCCTACAGGTGTCCAGGCTGGGGCCCAGTACCCCCTCTCATACTGGGGGATGAATTGTTCAGAAAAAAATCCATTATTCTTTTTTACTCAATAACAATCCCAGCCAGGATGCACATCTTCTCACATTGTCCTCCTGTAATGGCTTCCTGGTTGGGCAAAGATACACCTTCCATCCCAGTCCATCCACTATGGCACTTACACTGGCTATCTCTCGCTCTCTATCTCTCTCACACCTCTTCACCACCTACCAGCTCATGTGTGGTGAGCGTTGTAGCGGTCTGGTGACGCTAAGATTCACACCATCGAGGAGACGGTGATTTATTTATTTTTTTTGGTGGAGATTCTATGGACGCACCAAGCCTTGGCACGACCCGCACACACTCACAAGCAGAGACAAAAAACAGCAGGTGATAAAACAATTATTAAACACTAATAAACGGAGTATAATTACACTCTAAATAATCCCACCCCAGTCCCGATACGGCAATGTACAATAAACACAAACAAACCACAACGATAGACACTCACTATAAAATCCATGGAAAACAGCAATGGATAAAATACAATGCCATGATGGAGGCAGATAGTCCAGAGGTCAGCATGTTGAATGGAAACGTAAAGATCAGTCCTACTGGTATTTCCTGATGAATGGGATCAGGAGCGCTCCTTTGTTCAAAGGAGGACAACAAATCCTTGGACAGTCCTCATGTGCAGGACGACAACAGACAGACCATAGCCCAAAACAAGGACAAAACAAGAATCCACAGGTTTCAGAACGGAAGGTAGACAGACAGGAACTTCAGACACCAAACACAAAATACTTCTCCCCTTTAGGTATCAATGGCCCTGCACCCTGAGCAAAAAGAGCCACTGCAGGGACTGCTGGGAGTTGAAGTTTCAATCCCCCGTAGCAACACTACAGCGTACTGTTGCAAGAATGGCTGCCATCATATTATCCAAGTGGTGGTTAAAATGGCTCCCCACTACTTATGTACAGTACTTTGAGTCACTTAGAAAAGCACTATATACATAAGCCTAATTAATCTCTCCATTCTATTAAAAATGTTTTCCGTCGTGTCTGTGTCATTCAGCCTTGACCACGCCCCTACCATACTGCTCGCCCAATCGTGACTCCCGCTGTGCACATGCTCTCTCCGTCCCACCCCGTGACTCTCCCAGCACTGCTAACTCACCCTTCAATGCAGTCGCTTATAATGGGAAAGGCAGAAAAGCAAATGATCAGTTCAAGAACGTCAAATATTAGATCACGATAGAAAAACAACGGCAAGAGCTGATAATGAACGACAAAAAAAAAAAGAAAATGAACAAAAAAGAGCTGCATACAATAACATCATGAACAAAGAGAATAGTCCAATAAACAAAAAAGAGAAAAATATCCGGAACAATATGTGAGCAGAAATGCAAAAAAAGCAATGTTTATAGAATGGAGGATAAAAGAATTCATAATGTAGTTTTTGATGAGGCATTAATGTAATTTAAATTTATATTTACTTTTTATTACATTTTGCTTTTTACTGTTTTATTATTCATTGGTATTTAAAGTAGATAGTTGTAATAAAATACTCAATTAAAAAATAAATAAATTGTCACACACAGGCACATGGGAGAGAGCTTACGGGTTCAAGAATATGTGCTGTAATTACCCGCCGAGCCAGAGGGTGGCACTGTTCTCTGATCTTTTCTCTCTTTTTCACATTCCAGACTGGATGATTGACAGCCCTGCCATCAGTGATGTCATCTCCGGTGCCTGTCCTCCTGGGCCCGCCCCTTCCAATCACCTTCCTACGTGTGTTCTGTTTGGACTCACTCGTGTCTGTAAAGAGGTTACTACAGCAAAGTGCATGCTAACACTTTTCAAACTGTCAAATTATATGGGGTTAGCAAGGTGGTACCCCATATCTTTATCTGTGTTTTTGTGTCATTTTAATATATATACTCTCTCAGTGCTGCTAACTCCCCCTTCAATGCAGTCGCTTATAGTGGGAAAGGCAGAAAAGCAAATGATCAGTTCAAGACAATTGAATTTTAGATCACGATAGAAGAAGAGCGACAAGAGCTGATAATGAACGTCAAAAAAAAGAAAATGATCAGAAAAGAGCTGTGTATAATAAAAATCAAGAACAAAGAGAATTGTCCAATAAACAAAAAAGAGAAAAATATCTCAAACAATATGTGAGCAGAAATGCAAAAAGAACAGCGTTTATAGAAGTTGAAGGATAAAGGAAATCATAATGCAGTTTTTGACGAGGCATTATCCATCCATCCATCATCCAACCCGCTATATCCGAACTACAGGGTCACGGGGGTCTGCTGGAGCCAATCCCAGCCAATACAGGGCGCAAGGCAGGAAACAAACCCCGCGCTCACACACACACCAAGTACACACTAGGGACAATTTAGAATCGCCAATGCACCTAACCTGCATGTCTTTGGACTGTGGGAGGAAACCGGAGCGCCCGGAGGAAACCCACGCAGACACGGAGGGAACATGTAAACTCCACGCAGGGAGGACCCGGGAAGCAAACCCAGGTCTCCTTACTGTGAGGCAGCAGCGCTACCCACTGTGCCACCGTGCCGCCCCGACGAGGCATTAATGTAATTTAAATTTATATTTACTTTTTATGACGTTATACTTTTTTACTTTTACTTTTTACTATGTTTTATTATTCATTGGTATTTAAAGTAGACAGTTGTAGTGAAATACTCAATAAACTGATTTTCTCTTGTGGACCACCAGGGGGCGTACAGCTCCCCAACCCCGACACAGGTAGACGCAGAGCCCAGTCTTATCACACAGTGCGCCTTATTTAAGTGGAGAAGCTCTTTTCTTTTTTTTTTCTCCCCACAGTATAAAGCACCAAAGACTTCTTTCTTTCTTTCTTTCTTTCTTTCTTTCTTTCTTTCTTTCTTTCTTTCTTTCTTTCTTTCTTTCTTTCTTTCTTTCTTTCTCTTCTGTGTCTTGCCCACCACCTCCCGACTCTGGCTCTTTAACCCCTTAACTGCCCTCTGCCGGATATATCCGGCATCGTTGTTTTATTGCTAATGCCATACTGCCGGAATTATCCGGCACATTTGCCTGTGGTTATATGAATGCCTGGCGCGTAGTATAACTGACGGTTTGGCGTGGGTATTATTACTACGTTGTATTTCGACAACTTTGTGGTTGTTTTGGCCGGTCATGTGACGTGATTCGGAAGTGACAGCTGTGAATATGGCAAAATGTAAACTGACTTCAAGTGAGGCTTTGCAGGCGATTTTGGACAATAATTCTGATCATGATTGTAGCAGTTCTGAAGAAGATTTTAGCGACAATGATGATCAGCAACGTGCGCTGCATGATACTGTGAATGAAGACGCATCGGATGACGGCGATGAGTGGGTGTATCCCCAGCATCTCAACTGGACTGCTGCCCGAGGTGAACTACCTTTTCTGCATCTGTTTGAGGCAACGTGTGGCTTTACTGTTGATGTAAACAATTACACTGCTGAGCAGTTTTATGAGCTGTTTGTGTCACCTGATTTGATCAGACATTTTGCTCATCAGACAAATCTGTATGCAGCACAGTTTATTGAGAAAAATCCCAATTTACCTCCACATTCCCGTGTTCGTGCTTGGGTAGACACTGATGAAAACGAAATGAAAAAATTCATTGGGATTTTGATGTTGATGGGAATAATCAGAAAACCAGATATTGAGATGTACTGGTCTACAGATCCTATGTATGCAACACCTATTTTTGCAGCTGTCATGACACGTAAACGATTCTCTTTGCTGCTGAAATTCTTTCATTTGAATGACAACAGAAATGAGCCAGATAAGAAAGATCCAAACCGCGACCACTTGTTCAAGCTACGTCCTTTGATTGACCATTTATTTGAAACATTTCAGTTGCCCTACATGCCAGGACCGTCAGTTGCAGTTGATGAAAGTTTATTGTTGTGGAAGGGCCGCTTACAGTTTCGACAGTATCTACCATTGAAAAGGGCACGGTTTGGTATCAAGATGTTTTGCTTAGCTGAGAATTCAGGTTACATTTATAGATTTCGTGTATACACTGGCAAAGAGGATCCTAGGAGTAGTATTTCAGCAGTGTTGCCAGATGAATGTAAGGACTTTGGACTTTCAGAGAAAATTGTTGTGTACCTTGCCCTACCACTATTGGACAATGGGTACACCATTTGGATGGATAACTGGTACTCCAGTTGTATGTGTTTGCCCATTTCTAGAACTTGCACAACATTTAGTGGTCAATACTGCTTGAATAAATGTAAAAAAGTAAAAAAACGAAAATTGTTCAGATTTCGCCTGGCGTGGGGAATATTTAGGGAGTTGGCGGTTAAAGGGTTAACTGGAGTGAGGGGGCTCCAGGTGTTCCTTGACCTTCTTCTGTTAGCACTTCCAGGTGTGGTGCCACAAAGGGCTCAGCCATATACCTGTGGCACCCCCTGGTGGCGCCCACAGTACCCAACAGGGCGGCTCCAAACTCCAACCCCTGGAGTGCCCTGCAGGGATCCATGGTGCTATAGCAACCTTTGGGGCTGCCCTCTACCGTCCTGGGGTAGATAATACCCCAAACGTGTTCTCTTCCTCGGTCCTTCCACCCAGCTGGCATCCCGGGCCGGGTAATGGCACTGGGCATTCTGTCACACTCTCTATAATAACTAAGCACTAATCCGTCTTTCTCCCATGCCCTGCGTACTCTTTAAATATAATCGCTTTCTCTAACGGACGAGCACCCTGATGCCCTTCGAGTGGCATAGCCGCACCCCCAGAGGTTGGCGAGTGAAGCCCCCTAGTTATAATTATTGTAAGTGTTTTGGTGCTCATTGCAGAAGAGCACCCTATAAATAAAAATGCTCTGGTGGGTCCATGTCGAGTGCATTTTGAAGGTTGTACCCACCTTGTAACCCACACCACGGGCTCCCTGTGTTACTCTGAATGAGTCACTTCAGCCAGCAGCATGAAATGTTTAGGAGAATATCATGGATGGCACCACAGAGGTGTGACATGTTGCACGTTGGCAGAACATGCAAGTAAGAGTTCCACTGCACGCCGTATACATGACTGAGCGTCTTATACAGTCAAGTATACTGAAACAGTAAAGAGCTTTGAACTGCTGGTACTGTACATACAGTCATCGTTTTTTTTTTATAGAATACACATGTACTCCACGACCTCCGCACAACACGCTCCACTGTTTGTTTACAGGTGCATGAGGGTCAGAGGGTGTCATCCATACTGTGGCTTCCTTGCTGAATTTGACATTGACATCTGGTCAGCCACATTGCTCAAATTGAAAACAATTAAATAAGGCTATCAACAAATTGAATACAACACTTCATACTACACAACACGAAGAAGTCTGGCTAATTGGTAACCTTAAATGGGACGGTCGCGGTGCCTGCCACTCACAGCTTCTTCCCTCTTTGCACCCAGTTCTGCAGGACAAGGTGCTGACATCCGGCCCCACCACCCTGAACGGAGTGAGCGGGTTAAAAAATTGCTGGATGGTGCGGTCATCCGAGGGAATTGACAGGGCTTGACAAAAATAAATGTTGGGCTGCCAATTCAACCGTCCCCGTTTACTTAAAGGAGAAAGAAAACAACAAAACAAAATCAAATGTTCAAAGGTATTGAAACAAAACAAAATGTGGCTTGACAAAATATTGGGGTTTCCATCCAGGCCCTGGAAGGGGCAGAGTCTGTTATACAGATAGATAGATAGATAGATAGATAGATAGATAGATAGATAGATAGATAGATAGATAGATAGATAGATAGATAGATAGATAGATAGATAGATAGATATGAAAGACACTATATAATAATAGATAGATAGATAGATAGATAGATAGATAGATAGATAGATAGATAGATAGATTAGTAAGGCACTATATAACAGATAGATAGATAGATAGATAGATAGATAGATAGATAGATAGATAGATAGATAGATAGATAGATAGATAGACTAGTAAGGCACTATATGATAGATAGATAGATAGATAGATAGATAGATAGATAGATAGATAGATAGATAGATAGATAGATAGATAGATACGAAAGGCACTATATAACAGATAGATAGATAGATAGATAGATAGATAGATAGATAGATAGATAGATAGATAGATAGATAGATAGATAGATAGATAGATAGATAGATACTTTATTAATCCCAAGTGGAAATTCACAAGATAAAACTTTAAATGTCCCCAGGTGGGAATTTGGCTTTTTACTGAAGTTCTTTAATTAAAAAATACATAAATAAGTAAATAAATAAACAAATAAATGAATAAATTGTCACACACGGGTGCATGGGAGACAGCTTATGGGCTCTAGCATATGTATTGTAATTACCCGCCGAGCCAGAGGGTGGCACTGTTCTCTGATCTATTCCTCTCTTTTTCACATTGCAGACTGGATGATTGACAGCCCTGCCATCAGTGATGTCATCTCCGGTGCCTGTCCTCCTGGGCCCGCCCCATCCAATCACCTTCCTTCATAAACCAGCAAACCAGTTAACTACGTGTGTTCTGTTTGGACTCACTCGTGTCTGTAAAGGCGTTACTGCTGCTAATTGTATGCTAACACTTTTCAAACTGTCAAGTTATATAGGGTTAGTAAGGTGGTACCCCAAATCTTTATTTGTGTTTTTATGTCATTTTAATATATAAATATATGTATATCTGCCTGTGGTGGGCTGGAGCCCTGCCCGGGGTTTGTTTCCTGCCTGGCGCCCTGTGTTGGCTGGGATTGGCTCCAGCAGACCCCCGTGACCCTGTAGTTAAGATATAGCGGGTTGGATAATGGATGGATGGATGGATATCTGCTCTATAAATATAAAATCCTAAGCCTAAAAGTGCAATGATTTTATGTCACGTTTTTTTGTCACGTTTTAAATCGGGCTTATTTTAAAACCTACATATATAGGTTTGGTGTCATTCTTTTTAGAATTTATCGAACTTTAATGTGATATTATTAGATTTTCAGATTCTTATTCCATTTTAAAATTATAAACTAAAAAATATCAAGAAGTCACGTCCCGCGAGATGAGACTTTGTGCCAAGAGATTAAACCACGGAAATAAAAGACAAAGAGTAGATGACAAAGACAACTGCTGTACAGGCTTTTAAATGTTCGAAGCACCACATGAGATGCAGATCACACGGCACAGCAGCAGCAGCAAGCCAGCATCTGATCAAGCAAAGAGGAGGTAAAAAAAACCTTTTATTTGTTTCCCATTGTATCACTGATTAAGACAGAGTTTCAGAGGAGCGACCGCCTCCTTGGGGTGCGTTAGGCCCTCCTTCTGCACAACGCGAGCGGCAGAGATGTGAAGTGGCTGGCACGTAGCACAGAAAAGGGGGGTTGGTGAGCGGAGCAATCAGGGGGTAAGCCCCATAGTATATACACTATATATATGTATATAGTGGCAGACAGCCGGGGTCCATGCCCAGCTGGGACGCCCCTTCACACTATATTCAGGGGGAGCAGCCCTGGATGGTGCAATACCTCCCCATGGATGCTAGATGGCCGCCCCCCTGGGTTGGAGCGGTGCCTCGGTTTCCCGCAGGGCTCCATGGGAATTGGAGTTGGGTGCAGCCCTGTTGGGTCCCACAGGCACCCCCAGGGGGTGCTGCAGCTGGGACTCCTGAGTCCGTATGGGCCACCTGGAGCACTTCCAGGTGGACTATAAAAGGGCCCAGCAACCACCACTCAAGGGCTAGAGTCGGGGAAGAGGAGGGCAAAGCTTAGAGGAGGAGTAGTGGTGCCGAAGGAGAGTGTTGTGGTGATTTACTTTTTTGTCTTTTGGGACTGTGTTGTGCCTGTGGGGTCATGGGGAAGACGTGCCCCACAGGTGAAGAAAAATAAAAGTTTATTTTTATACGTGCCTCCAGTGTGAGTCTGTGTCGGGTCAGGAGCATATATAGTGCCTTTGTTACAATACAGTACATATATACAGTAGGCCTACTGTGCAAAAGTTTTAGACAGGTTTGGAAAAATGCTGTAAACAAAGAATGCTTTCAGAAATATAAATAATGATTGTTTATTGTTATCAATTTACAAAATGCAAAGTGAGCGAACAAAAGAAAAATCTAAATCAAATCAATATTTGGTGTTCCTACCTTTTGCCTTCAAACCAGCATCAACTCTTATCGGTCCACTTGCACAA
The DNA here is from genome assembly GCF_900747795.2 of Erpetoichthys calabaricus. Taxonomy (NCBI): domain Eukaryota; kingdom Metazoa; phylum Chordata; class Cladistia; order Polypteriformes; family Polypteridae; genus Erpetoichthys; species Erpetoichthys calabaricus. The sequence continues at coordinate 86,784,893 of NC_041409.2, read as the reverse complement.
AGTCAGGGATTTTGTAGGATTCTAGTCAGGTGTCTGATCAACCAATTCTACCAAACAGGTGCTAATGATCACCAATGTTACACGTAGGTTGAAACACAGTCATTAACTGAAACAGAAACAGCTGTGTAGGAGGCTTCAAACTGGGTGAGGAACAGCCAAACTCTGCTACCAAGGTGAGGTTGTGGAAGACAGTTTCATGTCATGGCAAGATTGAGCACAGCAACAAGACACAAGGTAGTTCTACTGCATCAGCAAGGTCTCTCCCACACAAAGACTTCAAAGCAGACTGGGGTTTCAAGATGTGCTGTTCAAGCTCTTTTGAAGAAGCACAAAGAAACGGGCAACGTTGAGGATCGTAGATGCAGTGGTCGGCCAAGGAAACTTAGTGCAGCAGATGAAAGACACATCAAGCTTATTACCCTTCGAAATCGGAAGATGTCCAGCAGTGCCATCAGCTCAGAACTGGCAGAAACCAGTGGGACCCAGGTACACCCATCTACTGTCCGGAGAAGTCTGGCCAGAAGTGGTCTTCATGGAAGAGTTGCAGCCAAAAAGCCATACCTCCAACGTGGAAACAAGGCCAAGCGACTCAAGTATGCACAAAAACATAGGAACTGGGGTGCAGACAAATGGCAGCAGGTGCTCTGGACTGATGAGTCAAAATTTGAAATATTTGGCTGTAGCAGAAGGCAGTTTGTTCATCGAAGGGCTGGAGAGCGGTACAATAATGAGTGTCTGCAGGCAACAGTGAAGCATGGTGGAGGTTTCTTGAACATTTGGGGCTGCATTTCTGCAAATACAGCAGAGGATTTGGTCAGGATTAATGGTGTTCTCAATGCTGAGAAATACAGGCAGATACTTATCCATCATGCAACACCATCAGGGAGGCGTATGATTGGCCCCAAATTTATTCTGCAGTAGGACAACGACCCCAAACATACGGCCAAAGTCATTAAGAACTATCTGCAGCATAAAGAAGAACAAGAAGTCCTGGAAGTGATGGTATGGCCCCCACAGAGCCCTGATCATAACATCATCGAGTGTGTCTGGGATTACATGAAGAGACAGAAGGATGTGAGGAAGCCTACATCCACAGAAGATCTGTGCTTAGTTCTCCAAGATGTTTGGAACAACCTACCAGCCGAGTTCCTTCAAAAACTGTGTGCAAGTGTACCTAGAAGAATTGATGCTGTTTTGAAGGCAAAGGGTGGTCACACCAAATATTGATTTGATTTAGATTTCTCTTTTGTTCATTCACTGCATTTTGTTGATTGATGAAAATAAATGATTAACACTTCCATTTTTGAAAGCATTCTTTGTTTACAGCATTTTTTCACACCTTCCTAAAACTTTTGCACAGTACTGTATGTATATATATATATACCGGACACAGACAGGTAGACATGTTGGTTTCACCACACACACGTTTATTATACAGTATATACAATATTGAAGTGCACAAACCCAGTGCCGCAGCACCAATCACCCCTCAAGTCCTTGGCCACAACACAATGCCTTCTCCAAGTCTCTGGTCCGCCTTCACTCCTCTCCACCAAGCTTCGTCCACTTCCACCCGACTCTTGCCAATAACTGGAGGGAGGTGGCCCCTTTTATACACCCCAGATGGACTCCAGGTGCATCCCAATGAGCTTCTGTGGACACACCCCTGTGTGGCGGAAGCTCTGGCGGTGTATCCGGAAGTCCTCCGGGTGTCCCCAATCCTCTTTCCCCCAGCACTTCCGGGTGTGGCGGAAGTGCTGAGGTCCAGGGCTCCCAAGGCATCGGGGCGCCCCCTGACGGTGACCACGGGCTCCTACAGGGTTGAGCTTCCAAGCTCTGTACCCGTGGCCCTCAAAGCAACCTGGGCGGACGCCCCCTCGTGTTCTGGAGGAGGCACAAGCCCTCCTCTGGTCCTCCTGGGCATCCCAGCCAGGCATGAACCCCAGCCGGGTACCACTATATATATATATAAAAGTAGGGTCGGGCTCATGAAGGTCTTCAGCCATTGGTTCGAGGCCGGACGTGACATCAAAGGGGCAGGAAGCCGGCAAGGTCTCCTTCCATAAGCTCAGTCCCGGAAGTGACATCAAGAGGGCCAGGTGGAATCTCCTGTGAATGGTCTGTAGGAAAGAGAGAAAAAGAGTCGGTGCACTCTGTCACATCACAGTATGACTCGGAGCTGCCCTTACTCAAGCCCTTTAGCTGCCTCCCATGTGCACGTGTGTGACAATATATACAGTATATATATAAAGTATCTATCTATCTATCTATCTATCTATCTATCTATCTATCTATCTATCTATCTATCTATCTATCTATCTATCTATATATATATATATATATATATATATATATATATATATATATATACTAATTAATAAAAGGCAAAGCCCTCACTGACTCACTAACTGACTGACTGACTGACTGACTGACTGACTTACTCACTCATCACTAATTGTCCAACTTCCCGTGTAGGTGGAAGGCTAAAATTTGGCAGGCTGATTCCTTATAGCTTACTTACAAAAGTTAGGCAGATTTCATTTCGAAATTCAACGTGTAATGGTCATAACTGGAACCTCTTTTTTGACAATATACTGTAATGGACGGCAGCTTGATGGCCGTGGGAGGCGGAGTTGAGTGTCACGTCATCACGCCTCCCACGTAATCACGTGAAAAGACTGTGAATGCAGTAGGGAGAAATGAAGTAAGAGCCGCAAACAGCGAAGAACAAAAAATTCATTAAACAATTGAGAAGGGAGCGAGTGAAGCATACAAGCATCTTCATAAGGGAAACAAAGCATCGTGTAAAACGTAAGTTTAAATTAAGTTTATTGAAACGCTCCCGTTAAGGATTGCAATAACATATTCGCGAGATAAAAGAACGCAGTAGGGAGAAATGAAGGAAGAGCCGCAAACAGCGAAGAGCAAAAAATTCATTAAACAATTGAGAAGGGAGCGAGTGAAGCATACAAGCATGTTCATAAGGGAAACAAAGCACGGTGTAAAACGTAAGTTTAAATTAAGTTTATAGAAACGCTCCCGCTGCGGATTGAAATAACATATTCGCGAGATAAAAGTTTAATGAGAAGACACGAGGTATAAACGAACCACACGCCGTGGCGCAACGTTAGGGGCAACAGTTTCAACCATTCTATGATCTGCTTCTCGCAACTGAAAGACGGCACATGGCGGATGTTAGCCCACTTGCTGACCGCAACGTTAGGGGCTTCAACTCTGGCGCTGACGATAGAGATTCGATTCACGAGAGGGGATGAAGTGAGTGTGTATGCCTGATGAGCCCAGAATTAGGGAGAAACACGTGTCGCATACTCTTTGCATTATTTGAAAGTAAACTATTAAAATCATTCTATGATCAGCTTCTGGGAACAGAAAGAGGGCACGTGGCGGATGTAAGGCGACTTCCTGACCAACCACAAGCGTAACCTGGCAGGTAACCACCCATACAGTCAGATTGTGATTCAGAAAACGAATGCCATGAATGTAATTACCACTATCTACATACTGTCAAATAAACGAAACACACGCCGTAGCGCGACAGCTGTGAAAAGCGAGGTTCACAAAAAAACAGATCCTTAACAAATTGTTATTGGTATATTTTCGATCCGTTTAAAAAGGTTTTCTTTTCTTCTTAAAAAATTAAAAGCAGTACTTCGCCGCAACGAAGCGCGAGAATTTGGCTATATATATCTGCTTCTCGCAATTAAAACAGGGCACGTGGCGGATTTTAGACGACTTCATGACCAAACATAAGTGTTACCTGCCAGGTAGGGTTACCACTTTTAATACAAAAAAATAAGGGACGCATACTGCAGCGGGTGCCACATCTCAGTGCCAACAGTTTGCAGACTCTACTTAAAAGACCCGCCCTCCTCACTGGACAGTTAAAAAGACCAATCAAACTAACGATGACATCAAGTATTACCCAATCAAAAGTATGAAAGGAGGCATCTTCATAAAATGCGTGTGGGATGATTTGCATGAGACTCTGCTTTAAAAAAAATGATAAAAAAAATACGGGACAAATCCCGTCCAGTATTGATTCAAAACGGGACGCGCAATTTCATTCTCAAATGCGGCACGATTCCGTATTTTAAAGGACGGGTGGCAACCCTGCAGTGCCAGGTAACCACCCATACAATCAGATTGTGATTCAGACTAGGAATGCAATGAATGTAATTACCCCAATCTACATACAAGGCGAAAGTCTTGCAACATTCAAAGATGATGGTTTGGGATAAGTACACCATAGAACATAAAAGAGCTTATGAAGCCTTGAACCGAAAAAAGCAAGATCTCAGAGATCGTAAAAAAAAAAATAGGAGATAATGTCGTTTTACTCGCTGTAGATTTTAGTCAAACATTACCAGTTATTCCACGAGGGAGAGCAGCAGATGAACTCAACGCGTGTTTAAAATCCATGCTTCTCCCACGCTCGGTTATATGTCGCGTGTTTTCGGGTAGGTACACCAAAAAATGTATACATTTAAGCATGTAATGGGCAAACAAAAAATGAGGTATACCCGAAGGCACTGCAGTAGTACTTAATGTAACTTTACTTCTTAAATGTTAATGTTTTACTGTTTAATAATTTATACGCTTCTTATATGTTGTTCAAATTCTTTTATCAAAATACCAGTGACAGCGCAATGCACGATAACATGGAGTGAATACACCATACACATCCGCCCACGGCCGCCCTGGTGTGCGCAGATAGGAGTTGATTCTGCAATAAAATAAAATAAAGATAAAAAGAGTAATACAATCATCACCCATAAAGCGGATAGTAGACGTGACGTACTATATGTGTACCAGATTTCAAGTCAATAGGTGAAACGGTTTGCGAGCTACAGGTGATTTAAAATCCTGGACAGACAAACAAATAGCCACGGTAGCAAATTACAGAAGAAGATTTTACTGTTTAATAATTTATATTTATATGAAATGTGCTTCTTATATATTACTTCATATTCTCATATGATAATGATGTTAATGTTGTTTATATTGATTTCTATGTTATTGAAACTGCATGTATGTGTGTATATGTATGTATATATATATATATACTAGCAAAATACCCGCGCTTCGCAGCGGAGAAGTAGTGTGTTAAAGAGGATATGAAAAAAAAAGGAAACATTTTAAAAATAACATAACATGATTGTCAATGTAATTGTGTTGCCATTGTTATAAGTGTTGCTGTCTTTTATATATATATACATATATATATATATATATATATATATATATATATATATATATATATATATATATATATATATATATATAATATACACACACACATAAACATATATATACATATATATACATATCTACATATACACATATCTACATATATATACATATACACATCCACATATATATACATATATATATATATATATATATATATATATACATATCAACATATATATACACACATACATAAACACACACATATACATACACACACACACACACACATATATATACATAAATATTTACATATCTACATATATACACATCTACATATATATATATACACATATATATACATATCTATATATATATATATATATATACACATATACATATATACATATACATATACACACACAGACACATATATATACATAAATATTTACATATCTACATATATACACATCTACATATATATATATACACATATATATACATATCTATATATATATATATATATATATATATATATCTAGACATACATACATAGATAGATTGACACATATATATATACATATCTACATATATATATATGTAATTGTGTTGTCATTGTTATGAGTGTTGCTGTCATATATATATATATATATATATATATATATATACAGTATATATATATGTATATATATGTGTATATATATGTAGATATGTAAATATTTATGTATATATATGTGTCTGTGTGTGTAAATGTATATATATGTATATGTATATGTATATATGTGTGTGTGTGTGTGTATGTATATGTGTGTGTTTATGTATGTGTGTATATATATGTTGATATGTGTGTGTATATATATATATATATATATATATATATATATATATATATATATGTATATATATGTGGATGTGTATATGTATATATATGTAGATATGTGTATATGTAGATATGTATATATATGTTTATGTGTGTGTGTATATTATATATATAAAAGACAGCAACACTTATAACAATGACAACACAATTACATTGACAATCATGTTACGTTATTTTTAAAATGTTTCCTTTTTTTTTCATAACCTCTTTAACACACTACTTCTCCGCTGCGAAGCGCGGGTATTTTGCTAGTATAGTAATAAAAAGCAGACACAAGCATAAAGGTTTGGGGTTGTTTAGGCCCCGTATACTGTAAAGCAAATTAGGATTCGTCAGTGCTTTGTAACCAAGTACAACATACGGAAAAACAAAGGCAGGTCGGACAATTTATAATGGAGGACAGGAAGTGATGAAACAATGGGGAAAGCCGTGATGGCTGATGGGTAAGTGATGTCATCATTGAAGGACCAGAGGTAAGAATGGAACCCAGAAGTGGGTGGTATCAAAAGTCTTTATGTGTTTATGGTGGCAGTGCTTCATTTTTTCTGAAGAAACAAAAAAAGAGAGATTAGTACCCTGCCATTGTCCCCTGGCACGACTTGTCGTGGCGCCCGTCGGGTCCTTAAGCCGCTCCCCATGTGCTTGTGCATGACAATAAATATATATATATATATATATATATATATATATATATATATATATATATATATATATATAGTGACCACCTGGGGCTCACCAGCTGCTCAACACCCAACACAACAGGTACCAGGCATTAGTGCAGCATAACACATGTTTTATTCACAAGGGGGAAAATGCTTTCCCTTCGTTCCCCTTTACATCACGTACAGTACAATATATAGCACTCTGCCTTCTTTCTTCCCTTCAGCCTCTTCTGCCTCCACTCCTCCTCTGGAAAGCTTCGTTCTCTTTCTCCCAACTATGGCTTCCCGAATGAAGGCAAGCAGCTCCTTATATTCAGAATCCCGGGAGTACTTCCAAGTAAGCCTGGAGCCCAATATAAAAGGGCTCAGCAGTTCCTGCAGCACCCCCTGGTGGCACCCCCAGAACCCAAAAGGGCTGAGCCAACAATAATACCAATTCCCATAGAGCCCTGTGTGAATCTGAGGTGCTGTTGTATACAGTATGTCTACACACACCAGATTGACTAAACAAGCAAGAAAATTAAAAATTGCTTTCACTGGGTGGTTTTTCCATACTGTGGAGAAAAAGGAAGACAAGGCAGTTAACAGCAGCACCCCCTCCTGGTCTGGGGTGGGACTACATACCTGGGAAGAACCCCGAGGGTGACCCTTTGACGCGCATACGTAACACGGGGCTTCCTCATTGTCTAAAATAGAACTGACCGTGCATTGTCAGAACGGGAATGTAAAGCCGCTGTAAGGGTCATAATGCGAGTGAGTGGTTGGGACTGAAATGACAGAGCGGCTCTTGTCCAATCTGATGTTTAGCTGGTGACATGACAGTTTTTAGCTCACCACAGTATTTAGTGGTGAACACTATCTCAGACTGTTTTGGTGGGTGTAACAGAACACACATTTTTTCATAGCTTTATAACGTGGCCTTTATAGCCAAGTGAAATGATTTGCCTCGAGTCACCCAGGGAGTCAGTGGTCAGGGCTGTGGAGTCGGACTCTGACCCCGAAATTTATGGTACCGCCAACTTCGGCTCGACTATTTGCATCTGATCCAACATACAGTACCAAGGTATGAGGTCACATAGAAATGTTCATGTTTTTGATAAAAAATGATAACTTTTTTAATCAAGATACCTTTAAATTGATTTAAAAATGCATCCAAGGTATTGCTAGTGAGTATAATGGCTATTACTGCTTAAATTGACTGATTTTTGCTTTGCACCTCCACCCATCATCACCTATTGTCTGCGAAAGCTTTTAGATTGGTCAAAAATTCCAATGTCCAATTTTTGACAGATCTCGATGTTTTAGGGTCCCTGATGCCAGAAAAACATTGATACCTCGATGATGGGTGTGTGTGTGTGTCTGTGTGTCATTGAGGACGGTCTAAAGTGTGGCACCCGGACGGGGCTCATGCCCGGCCGGGACGCCCAGGAAGACAGGAGGAGGGCTCATTCCTCCTCCAGACCGCGAGGGGGCGTCCACCCTGGTTGTATTGGGGGCCACGGGCTTGGAAGCCCAACCCTGTAGGGACCCGTGGTCGTCCCCCTGCCTGAAGGACCCTGGACCCCAGTACTTCCACCACACCAGGAAGTGCTGGGGGGAAGAAGAGAGGGAACACCCGGAGTGCTTCCGGGAGGACAGCCGGCATTTCCGCCACAATGGGGCGTGTCCGCGGGATTGCCGGTGCACACCTGGAGCACACCTGGGTATGGATAAAAGGGGCCGCCTCCCTTCATTCGAGGCTGGAGTCGGGTGGAAGCAGGACAAGGTGATAGAAAGAGAGAATGAGGCGGTCCGAAGAGGCAGAGTGGCTGGCCTGGACTTTGGGGAAGATTGGGGTTTGTGGCATTTATGGACATTTGTAAATAATAGGTATTGTAAATAAACGTGTGTTGGGTGACATGAGCATGTCTGCTTGTCTGTATCCGAGCCAGTCTCCACAAAAGCTAAAATGGCTGGATGGAAAAATCGCAAACTCGAAACTTAATTGATATGACGATGGGATGGGCTGATTAGTTTTTGAGCCAAATCGTGCAAGAGAAAGAGGAATTCTAGAGGAACGATCAAATAACGTAATTCTGCAATTAATATCGTATCGTAATATCGTAATGACCTCTTTTATGATCAGGTAACATCGGCATCAGAGCGGTAAATAATTACTGAAGTGTTAGAGAATAGTTTGGGTAACTTTGTTCCTAAGGGCGTAAAGCCGACTGACGCTCACGTCTGAATTTTTAATTTATTATTCACATAGGACTACAAAGTCTTTACAGTCCTGGTGCTCCCTGTTTGTGAGACATGGACGCTATCCAGTGACCTGAAATGAAGACTAGACTCCTTGTGTCTCTTCAGAGAGTCCTTGGGTACCGCTGGTCTGACTTTGTGTTGCTCATGGAGTCTCAAATGAGGCACATGACCTGCATTGTGAGGGAGTGTCAGTTACGGTGTTCTAACGAAACATCCTACCCATCGAAATGATCTACTCACTGATTCTATGCATGCGCAGATCAAAATTACGCAACTTTTCTCGAAGGTATTTACTGTCAACATTTTATAAGTTGTATATTTTGCATGTGTGACTTTTAATCTTGTACAGGCCATTGTATCCATGCACGAGTAATGACCGTCTTGTGAAATCTTTGCATCAGACTGTGTCTCTTTCGGGCATTAAATGATGCATATAGAATAAATTGAGAAATGTTAACATTTCCATAAATTTGATAGACGACTTCTAAATACAACATGTTAAATGATGACATGGTATAACGTTATAAATTTAACGTTACGACTTACAATAAACGGATGGGTGTAACATATACGGTAGGATACGTCGACAAAGTAGGACAAATAGTCAGAACAACGGCACTATGGCCATGTACTGTATGGTGATCCAGCTCACAGGATCTTCATTGTTGAGGACCCGAGTCCAATTACTACCTCCTCTCTGTAGGCCGTCTCATCGTTGTCAGTGATAAGGCCTATGATGGTTGTGTCGTCTGCAAACTTGATGATGGTGTTTGTGCCGTGTTTTGCAACACAGTCGTGGGTGAACAAGGAATACAAGAGGGGGCTAAGCACACAGCCCTGCGGCGCTCCTGTGTTTAAAATGAGTGATGAGGACGTGTGTTTGCCGACTCTCACCACCTGGGGCCTGTTTGTGAGGAAAGAGAAAATCCATCTGCAGATGGTCGTCCCCAACCCAAGGTCGTCAAGCTTCAAGACGAGTTTTGAGGGGATGATGGTGTTGAATGCCGAGCTGTAATCTATGAACAGCATTCTTACGTATGTATTTCCTCTTTCCAGGTGGTGTGAGGGCAGTGGCAAATATAGGGCAAATAACAGTCCCTGGGTCTCCCTGCAGCGACTCCTGGCGGCCCCCATGGTATCCAGCAGGGCTGTGCATTAAAACTCCACTGTCCATAATTCCCTGCTGGCATTCAGGGCACCTCCATGCTGCAAAGAGGGCTCCATCTGGCGGCCTGGGGGTATTGGCCGGGATGAATGGCCGGCCATATCGCACACCTGCTTAATCCAAACCAGGGACACAGGGGGTGGGTGGGGGAGCCTATCCCAGCTAGCACAGGGCACAAGGCAGGAGCAAACCCTGGAGAGGGTGCCAGTCCATTGCAGGGCAAACACACCTGACACACCCAATGACAGCCCGGTCAGTGGTGGGGCCATATTGACTGCCAGAGCCTTTCAGAGATTTGGGATGTCCTTGTAATCGAGTTCCACTTTAAAAATAGTACGGATCTTTGTTAACGAGGTGAGGTGGGGGGATTTCAGGTGTGTTCTCAATTTTGTTAAGCAGAATGGTGGGTGGGGGGAGGCACAGGGATAGAGAGAAACTCAGAAAGAAAAAGGGTCAAAGATCAGTTTGACTAGTTGGGTGCCAAGAAGACTAAACAGATCCTTGCAGTGTAGGCCAGGGACCCCGAGAGCTCTGGAGACAATCCTTTTATTTTATGGTCTGTTTGCCTTGCGTGACCTGTGGCCTCTCTGCCTGCTGTGTTGGGGGTGGGGAGGGGGGGGGGGGTGTTTCCAGGATCCGTTTTTGGTGGAAAAGGCCCGGCGAAATGACGCATCTCAGCACACACTTTGAAAGCAACTGCTGACAGAAGTGCAATCTCGTTTTAGTTTGTGGGTTCACTGGATTTGTAACTCAAATCTGTGATACTTATGGACGGATCAAGGCTAACATTTTTGATCCATAAAATTTTTTAGTAAAGAATGAAAATAAATGGTGGCACAGTGCCGCAGGTGCCGTCTTGACAGCATCATGGGCTCCTGGGAAAAGTAGTGCGCTGGGATGTCTGTTTTGACAGCAAAACAGAAGCAGAAACATCGTGGGCCCCCTATGCACCTGGGACCCCCGTGGCCAGTGCCCATTGTGCCCATATGTTAAAACGGGTGGTGCAGTAGTAACACTGACTGTTTCACAACAAGAACAGGCTTTGCATCCCAGGTGGTCCCCACATGGAGTTTGCAAGTTTGCCCATGGGGCCCTGATGGGCATGCATGTTCACCTTGTGATGGACTGGCACCTTGCCCAAGGATTGATCCTTTGCTTTGCGCCCGGTGCTTGCAGGAATAGGCTCCAGCTTCCCCACTATCTAGTTCTGGATAATCAAGTTTAGAAAATGGATGGATGGAATAAAAATGAAACGCTGTAAGTACAAGTGAGATACTTGTCAGTCAGTCAGTCATTTTCTAAACTGCTTTGTCCTGAACAGGGATGTGGTAAGAGGGCTGAAGCCTATCCCAGCTAGCACAGGGCACAAGACAGGAACAAACCCTGAACATGATGCCAGTCCATCTCAGGGCAAACACATACAAATACACACACACCAACCACACACTAAGGCCAATTTAGACTGTGGGAGGACCTGGGGACGCAAACCCTGGGGTCTCCTTACTGCGAGGCAGCAGTGCTACCACTGTACCACCCTAAGATAATTGTATGTTTGGCAATCTGCATGTAAACCTTGGGGTCACACTTTTCTGAATATGGCCCTAAATTCTGATATGACTGGTTTACTGCCTGGAAATGCTCCTGCTTCCAACTCTGAATTAGATTAGGTGGGTTTTGAATATAATATAATATAATATAATATAATATAATATAATATAATATAATATAATATAATATAATATATGGGCGGCACGGTGGCGCAGTGGTAGCGCTGCTACCTCACAGTTTGGAGACCCGGGTTCGCTTCCCGGGTCCTCCCTGTGTGGAGTTTGCATGTTCTCCCCGTGTCTGCGTGGGTTTCCTCCCTCAGTACAAAGACATGCAGGTTAGGTGGATTGGTGATTCTAAATTGGGCTTGGTGTGTGGGTGTGTTTGTGTGTGTCCTGCGGTGGCTTGGCACCCTGCCCAGGATTGTTTCCTGCCTTGTGCCCTGTGTTGGCTGGGATTGGCTCCAGCAGACCCCCGTGACCCTGTGTTCGGATTCAGCGGGTTAGAAAATGGATGGATGGATAATATAATATAATGCGGTGGGTTGGCACCCTGCCTTGTGCCCTGGGATTGGCTCCAGCATACCCCCGTGACCCTGTGTTTGGATTCAGTGGGTTGGAAAATGGATGGATGGATGGATAATATAATATAATATATATGTATAAATATAAAATCTAACGTCTATCTGTCTGTATGTCTGTCCACTTTTCACGAGAGAACTACTTAACGGATTTAGATTAGATTTTTTTTCTAGAATTTGCTTGAACATTCTAGTTGATTTTGCGACTTATCTCAACGCGCTAAGTATCAGAGTTTGGTGGCGGCACCGATTTATTCGTGCAAATCCGAGAGCGAGGCTGCAGGCCAAGGAAGGGGTGGGGGCAAGCATTGGGGGGGTGGGACCTCAGGAGTAAGGAGCCTGACGGGGCCCTCCTCACTCACACGCCAGCCTCCATTCAGGTCGCTCTACCTGTCGTCACGTGTTGGAGCGCACCTTACCTTCACTTAGCTAGCGATACCTGTTTGTTCAGCAGACATTATCATCTAGAGATTGTTAAGGAGTAATGTTTGACGTTTGTGAGAGAGAGATCAGAGCTCCGTGTGTGTTTTAGAGGGTAACTGCTGATTGCCAGAGATATCACGGCCATGTGCTTTTCTCCCCACGTGGGGGACACTCTCCCATCAGACCTGAACACCATCAGATACATTGTCAGCGTTTGACATTGGAGAGGATCTACTTACCTTGGCTAGAATTACATTTTTTTAAATTTTTTTAATTGATTTTTAAAGTTTGTTCTGTTTCACTACTACGTGGATGGAGCCATGGGGAATGGCTAGTCTCCATCCATCCATCATCCATCCATCCATCCATCCATCCATCCATCCATTATCCAACCCGCTATATCTAACTACAGGGTCATGGGGGCCTGCTGGAGCCAATCCTAGCCAACACAGGGTGCAAGGCAGGAAACAAACCCCGGGCAGGGCGCCAGCCCACCGCAGACGGCTAGTCTCACTATATATAAAATCCAACATCTGTCTGTCTGTCTGCATTTCACGAGAGAACTACTTAAAGGATTTAGATCAGGTTTTATTCTAGAATTTGCTTGAACATTCCAGTTGATTTTGCGACTTCTCTCATCGTGTTAAGAATAATAGTTTGTTTGCAAAAGCGATATATTCACGTTAATCCGAGTGAGAGGCTTGCCTGCCGAGGGCAGGGGAAAGCGTAACGTCTGGAGTAAGGAGCCGGGCAGAGCCCCCCTCACTCATACTTAGCTAGCGATACTTGTTTGTTTATTGATTTGTAAAGTTTGACCCGTTTCAATACTATGTGGGTGGACCGTGGGGGGATGGCTAGTATAATATAATAGAATAGAATAGTATATATGGTGGCAACTTTTCTAGGATTGGTTCTTGCTTTTTATTTTATTGTTCTTTATTTCGCCTTATACAATTTCTTGTATTAGGAATTTGTTAGTTTTCGCATACCCCATGGGGTCAGAGTGCAGGGTCAGCCATTGTACAGCGCCCCTGGAGCAATTATAGGTTAAGGGTCTTGCTCAAGGGCCCAGCAGAGTAGGATCTCTTTTTGGCAGTGACGGGGATTCGAACCGGCAACCTTCGGGATACCAGCACAGATCCTTAGCCTCAGAGCCACCACTCTGCCCACTTTGCCCCCAATATTGGAGGTTTAAACCACAGGTACTTGCAGTCCTATCACATTTTGGCTGGATGGATGAGAACAGAATAGAGTGGAGTAGATGAAACCTGCATAATTCAGTTCAGGGTTGCTGGGTCCCCCGCCAAACCCAGCAATACTGGGGGCAACGCAGGAGCCAACCTTGTCTGTCACAGGGCTCACTTGCTCCCATACATGCTCAAACAGTGCCAATTTACTGCAAAATTCTCCAATTAACCTAACTTATGTGTGTGTTTTAATTTCCTAGAGATAAACCAACATGGGCCAGGAAGACGATGTGATCTTCACCGAGATAAGAAGCTCACAAGGAGCAGGATTCACATCGAGGACGCTCTGTTCACGTGGCATCAGCGCTAACCACTCGCTCACCATGCTGCTCGTATCATACTTTATTAAAACACAACACTCTCAAAATCAAGATGGCCACTTTAAGGTCTTGGAGAGCTGGAATCTCTCTGAACGCACTGGACACAAGGCAGAAAACAGCCATGGGTAGGGTGTTAGGACATCACAGGATCCATTCACACACACACACACTCACCTCCACCTTCACATTCACACAGACTCCAGTTAATCTAAGTAGTACATTTTTGGAAACGTGGGAGGAAAACCCACACGGACACCAGGAAAATCATAGACCGCTACACACACACACACAGTCAGCTTCTGGGTGTAGGATTTTGACAAAGGATTCACACACACATATCTATGGAAAGTTTCTTGTGCCAAAATGAAATGCAATCCAATGCGTCAGCTTCGATGAAATGCAATACATACAGTATGCCAATCCAATGCGTCAGCTTCGATGAAATGCAATACATACAGTATGCCAATGAGCCATTTCATTTTGGCATAGTTTGATCGTGTAATAATTAAAAACACATTACCCAATTGATCAATTCACTAAAATGCAATACAAAGCCACACTGCTGTTTTATTGATGTTCATAGATCATAGCTAAAAGAAAAGCAGACATGTTCCATTTCCCTTAGCAGTAGCTCTGCAATTATTGCATTTTGATTCGAAACCACACCTTAAATGTGCCAAACCTAAAAGTAATCAAACGTCCAATCAGCATCCAAAGGCAGAGCAAGGGGGTGTCAACTGTTGGGGAAAAGAGGCGGGCCTATCACTTAGAAAGAAGGCGACCAGGGAGTTGATAAGGCAGGGGATCCCCCATCTTATTGAACGGGTGGAAGCTGGCGATCTAAATAACAATTTCATTCTCTTCTCTTCTAAAATATCCGGTTATCACTGAGAGCATGAATCAGAAGCTACGAAGAAACAAAGCACAGTGACGCTAACAAATGTTTTACTATATTCAGTCTGTCTGCCAGTGGACCGTTCCAGTGATGGTTACCCTTCTGGAAGTTTCTCCCATCTCCACACAGGTTCTCTGCAGCTCAGCCAGAGTGCTGATTGATTTATAAAGAAAATGGGGCGTGACCAAGTGGTGCTGAGTGATGAATATGTTAAATAAGACTGGGAGGAGCCAGGGGCTTATATTAGACAATACAGAACTAAAGGGGTATTTCTCCCATCTCCACACAAGTTAGCTGCAGCTCAGCCAGAGTGACCATCAGGCCCTTCTCCCCAGACTGCTCATTTTGACCAGGTGGCCACGCTCTAGGAAGACATCTTTACGCTTAAGAATCATGGAGGCCTCTGTGGTCCTCTGAGGAACCTTCAGTGCTGCAGGAATGATGTGAGCCTCGACACAATCCCATCTCTGAGCTCTGCAGATAATTCTTTTGACCTCGTGGCTTGGTGTGTTTTACACTGTGGGGTCTTCTCTGGACAGATATGTGCCTTATGCTAATCATCTCTAGGCAACAGGTGGACTCCAAACAAGGTGTAGAAACATCTCTGTGATTATCAATACAGTGGGACACACCTCAGCCAAAGCAAAGGGTCTAAATTCTTGTGCCAACGTGAGATTTCAGGGTTTATTTTTTATTTTTAATTGGTAAAAATTTCTAAAAATCCTGTTTTGCTTTGTCATTCTGGGATATTGAGTGTTTCCTGAGGAGATAAACCAGAATGGAAATGATTTTAGCCCAAGGCTACAAAATAGCAAAATGTGATAATAGGGAAGGAGTCTGACGACTTTCTAAATTTGCTCTATTTTAATGTCTAAGTGAGTCGTGTCCCTTAACCTGTGTGTGCATTTATTGTGGAAATATAGAGAACCTCATGTGGAGTACTTTGGATGAATGCATCAGGTGAATAACTAACTCGTGTAAGTCAGATAACATGTCTGTCCTTTGTAGATGGATCCCAAACTTCACAAGTCTTCTTCACCCTGCTTATTTAATATGCATATTGAATATGCAAATGAGGTTGCCACCCAAATCACCACCCAGTCCAACTCACACATGGAGCTGATCGAGCTCGAGGAACTGTTGTGGGCTTTGTGTACTATAGACGTAATGTGAGGCTCTCATTCTCTTAAGCGCTGACAACACGCCATTCAGCAGCCATCATTCATGCCATTTCTTTTCTATTAAGTTCGGCCCCAAAGAACACACTGTTAAAATGTTTAGGGGGCTCCTGAAGGCCTGACTAGCAAACCTTAGTGGGTACAGTAAGTACAGTGTACCTGGCTGTGGACTGAACTCCCCTGCTATTACACATCAAATGATACTTTTTAGGGAAGTTAAGAAGATTTTTGCTTCAAGCATATCGATCTTTAAAGTCTCACATCCTGCCATTGTGAGGTGTTGTGTCCCAGGGTTGCTGAAGTCCAAGATTTGCCATTTCTATAGTGTGTGATAATGTGGACTTCAACTGTCAGCCTGAGTTTAGGGACGCCTTGATAAGCCTTTGGGAACTGCTGATTGATTTATAAAGGGAAAGGGGCGTGACCAAGTGGTGCTGAGTGATGAATATGTTAATCAAGGCTGGGAGGAGCCAGGAGTGATTGGGCTAATATTAAACAAGACAGAACTAAAGGGGTATTGACAGACGTATATATTAAATAGTGGAGCTGCAGTATATCATCAGCAGGACAGAGCTGTAAGTTCTTGACTGCTGTTACATATGCACACACACACACACACACACACACATGCACACACATATATATACAGTATATATATATATATATATATATATATATATATATATATATATATATATATATATATATATATATATATATATTGTGGCGGACGGCTGGGTCCCAAGCCCGGCCAGGATGCCCCTTCGATGTGTATTCAGGGGGAGCAGACCTGGATGGTGCAGTACCTCCCCCTGGATGCTGGATGGCCGCCTCCCTGGGTTGGAGCAGTGCCTCAGTCTCTCACAGGGCTTCATGGGAGATGGAGTTCTCCACAGCCCTGCTGAGATCTGGGGTGGCATCCAGGGTGCATGGCATTGGTCCCTGAGCCCAGCTGGACTAATCTTCAGCCCCACCCGGGAGTGCAAACGGAAACAGGTGATCAAGCACCTGGAGCACTCCCGAGTGGGCCATAAAAGGAGCCAGCAACCACCACTCAACGCCCAGAGTCGGGAGAAGGAGGACAAAGCTGTGGAGGAGTGGTGGTGGAAGAGAAAGAGAGAGGAGTGTTGTGGTGTTGCTCCACCCACCATGCTTCACTGTAGGGATGGTGCCAGGTTTCCTCCAAATGTGACGCCTAGCATTCACACCAAAGAGTTCAATCTTTGTCTCATCAGACCAGAGAATTTTCTTTCTCATGGTCTGAGAGTCCTTCAGGTGCCTTTTGGCAAACTCCAGGCAGGCTGCCATGTGCCTTTTACTAAGGAGTGGCTTCCGTCTGGCCACTCTACCATACAGGCCTGATTGGTGGATTGCTGAAGAGATGGTTGTCCTTCTGGAAGGTTCTCCTCTCTCCACAGAGGACCTCTGGAGCTCTGACAGAGTGACCATCGGGTTCTTGGTCACCTCCCTGACTAAGACCCTTCTCCCCCGATCGCTCAGTTTAGATGGCCGGCCAGCTCTAGGAAGAGTCCTGGTGGTTTCGAACTTCTTCCACTTACGGATGATGGAGGCCACTGTGCTCATTGGGACCTTCAAAGCAGCAGAAATTTTTCTGTAACCTTCCCCAGATTTGTGCCTCGAGACAATCCTGTCTCGGAGGTCTACAGACAATTCCTTTGACTTCATGCTTGGTTTGTGCTCTGACATGAACTGTCAGCTGTGGGACCTTCTATAGACAGGTGTGTGCCTTTCCAAATCATGTCCAGTCAACTGAATTTACCACAGGTGGACTCCAATGAAGCTGCAGAAACATCTCAAGGACGATCAGGGGAAACAGGATGCACCTGAGCTCAATTTCAAGCTTCACGGCAAAGGCTGTGAATACTTATGTACATGTGCTTTATCAATTTTTTTATTTTTAATAAATTTGCAAAAATCTCAAGTAAACTTTTTTCACGTTGTCATTATGGGGTGTTGTGTGTAGAATTCTGAGGAAAAAAATTAATTTTCTGTAATCCATTTTGGAATAAGGCTGTAACATAACAAAATGTGGAAAAAGTGATGCACTGTGAATACTTTCCGGATGCACTATATATTCATGGCATTCGTAGTGTGAATCACAATCTGATTGTATGGGTGGTTACCTGCCAGGTAATGCTTGTGGTTGGTCAGCAAGTCGGCTAACATCCACCACGGTGCCCTCTTTCAGTTGGCGAGAAGCAGATCATAGAATGGTTGAAATAGTTTTACTGTCAAATAATGCAAAGAGTACGCGACACGTGTTTCGCCCAAATTCAGGGCTCATCAGGCGTACACACTCACTGCATCTACATGCTGTCAAATGAACGAGCCACACGCCGTGGTGCAACGTTAGGGGCTTCGCCTCTGGCGCTGACGTCCGAGGTTCGGTTCCCCGAGAGGGGTGTGCAGTGAGTGTGTACACCTGATGAGCCCAGAATTAGGGCGAAAAACACGTGTCGCGTACTCTTTGCATTATTTGACAGTAAAACTATTTCAACCATATATATATATATTTATATTTATATGCATATATATATATCTACATCTGCGGTGGGTTCGCACCCTGCCCGGGATTGGTTCCTGCCTTGTGCCCTGTGTTGGCTGGGATTGGCTCCAGCAGACCCCCGTGACCCTGTGTTCGGATTCAGTGGGTTGGAAAATGGATGGATGGATGGATATATCTAGATACACACACATATACATGTATAAACGCGTGTCATGTATTAAATCCTTAAGGTAACAGTGTGAATGTGCGTTAAATTAGACACGGCTGAGAGGTATTGACAGATGTATTTATTCATCAGGGCCGGGCTGAGGAAAGTTTTTTCCTTTAACGTCTTGTTTTCTTTGCCCAGACCGAGGAGTACTATGAGGTCTCCAGCCTAATACCTTTCATCACAAAGCAAACACCTGGGATCCAAGAAGTCCTGGAATTCAAATGATGGGTTTCCAAGGCCGGGGCAGTACAAGGCTGCTGAAGGAATTGATTACTGGGTAGAAAGTAGATATCACACAGTTGAGTGGTGTTATTTCGACTAGACAGCATAATCACAGTCATTTATGATAAGCATTCAAAGTGAGCAATTAGCCATCGCTCATTGCAGGTGTGTGAAGTGCTGCGCAAGGTGAGGTTTTAGCTGTCCGATGAATTCTGCCATCCTGCCGACGAAGCTGGCACTCTCTGACCTGGGCGTGGGCTGAGTCATGTACTTTTGCAAATCACCGGCTGTAGTTCAACCGCAGTGTGAGCTCAGGCTGTGCTTTGGCCCACCTCCATTGCTCTCTCATGCCCTCATGTTACAGTTTTCTCTTTCTCCGTAGCTTTGTTGTATCAATGAAATTAGAAGACCAAAAGCCGTCATCCACTCAGACTCCTACATAAAAGAAAACAGTTAACCTCAGCAGTCACTGGAGTCTCTGTAAGCTCATTTATCCAATACGTGTTTGAGATAAACTCAGTTCACCATTTCCGACTAGGCCCCCAGCTGGCAGAGTCCCACCAAACGTACCCTACTGGATTGTTTCACTGGCGACACTAAGCCATGTATGCCGCATGTTTTCTCTCACTCTGGTAAGTTGTCAGGCACGTCGCACACTTGGCCGAAGGTGGAGGGAGGTCAGTCCCAGTTCAAGTATCTCAGTTAGAGAAACGTCTTTGGAATTCGTGCCATTAAAGTGAAACTAGAAACGGGCAATTGTGGAGGGTGACGCGAACTGGTGCACCCCCAAATAATAGTCTCCTTATGATGACGGCTAACAGCTATGTTCAAATATATACATGACGTGATGAACGCTTGAGTTTAGAGAAAGGAGATGAGCTGGGGCAAGTTCTTGAGTTCTTGAGGTTTCAGATTTGGACGATGGGTCCACAGGTAACCATATCTTGTATTCAGAGATCAGTGCCCATGGGGCAGCTGGAGTTTGGCTTCTGTTCTGCTTGATTTTGATATCTTGTGTTTTTCCGGTCATTCACTTTGTTTTTAGTTGCAGGGTCATTTTTTTGCTTTACGCAACACCATCACCTATCGTCTATGAGGGAGGAGTGAAAGCTTGAGATTCGTCAAAAATTTCGATCTCCGGTTGTCGACAAGATCTCAACGTCTTAGGGTCCCCTGATACTGAAAACACTGACATCTCGATGATGGGTGTGTGTCTGTCTGTGTGTCACAGTTTCTTGAGAGC
Organism: Erpetoichthys calabaricus; assembly: GCF_900747795.2. NCBI lineage: Eukaryota > Metazoa > Chordata > Cladistia > Polypteriformes > Polypteridae > Erpetoichthys > Erpetoichthys calabaricus. Next base: position 86,764,340 of record NC_041409.2, on the reverse strand, counting down.
TGAAACGGCTGGACGGAAAAACCTCAAACTCGAAACTTAAGTCTGTTATGAGATGATGATGTGCTGATTAGTTTTTGAGCCAAATCGTGTGAAAGAAAGAGGAACTCGAGAGGAACCCTCAAATTGCGTAATTCTGCAATTAATTATGAATTCTTCTCGTCAGTTGCTATTGTGTTGACCTCTTTTATGATCAGAAACATCAGCATCAGAGCAGTAAATAATTACTTAAATGTGATAGAATAGCTGCGGTGGGCTGGCACCCTGCCCAGGGATTTGTTCCTGCCTTGTGCCCTGTGCTGGCTGGGATTGGCTCCAGCAGACCCCCGTGACCCTGTAGTTAGGATATAGTGGGATGGGAAGTGACTGACTGACTTACTGATAGAATCAGTTTGCATAACTTGGTTTCTAGGGCACAAAGCCTACTGACGCTCACAGATGAATTTTTAATTTATTATTCACATAAGGGGGTGGCACAGTGGGTAGCGCTGCTGCCTCGCAGTTAGAAGACCCGGGTTCGCTTCCCGGGTCCTGCCTGCATGGAGTTTGCATGTTCTCCCCATGGGTTTCCTCCGGGTGGTCCAGTTTCCTCCCACAGTCCAAAGACATGCAGGTTAGGTGCATTGGCGATCCTAAATTGTCCCTAGTGTGTGCTTGGTATGTGTGTGTGCGCCCTGAGGTGGGCTGGCGTCCTGCCCGGGGTTTGTTTCCTGCCTTGTGCCCTGTGTTGGCTGGGATTGGCTCCAGCAGACCCCCGTGACCCTGTGTTAGGATATAGCAGGTTGGATAATCGATGGATGGATTTATATAGGACTATAAAGCCCCATTTTTATTAGCCATTCCTTCAGTGTCCTAATGGCCAACTCCCTTCGCTTATCCTCAATTAGTCCTGTGTGAATGCTGTAAAATGAATTGACTCAACACACTTAAAAAGGTTTGGGGCAGCCCACCCGTAAATTATTCCTAGCTGCAAAAGAGTCTTTTAAATATAGAGATGCTCTCTATACTGAGTCCAAAACCGAACTGATGATGGTTTGTCAAAATGGTGGTTTTAAGGGATAGGACAGGAAGTGATGTAAGGGAACCGGAAGTGATGTTCTTCATTATTCAAAGTAGATGCCGGAAGTGATCATTTTTTAGGCGCCGGAACCGGACGTGATATTTTTCTGGGTGCCTGAACCGGAAGTGATGACTTCTGTTCTAAATCAGACAGGTTTTCCCGCGGCTGGTCTGCAGAGATAACAGGAGAAAGTTTAGTGCACCCCGCCACCCCCTGGCCTGGTGTGGAATTACCTTTACTTGGTCCGTACAACGTCTTCCTAGTCGCACGTGTGTGACAATGTTAATTGGTTATTAGAGAAACCTTTTGAACTGCATTACCACCGCTGACACCTGCTGTTCTGTTCAATTGGGTCACAAGATCCTTGCCTTCCTAAAGTTCAGGTCTGGGTTCAAACATGGCCAAAATGAAACAACTTTCACAGGGAACTTTTTAGTTTATTGGATTATGAAGGTTATGCCATGTGACAGATTGTCACAAAACTGAAGATTTCATGCAGAGGTGTCCATACTGAATTCTTCTCGTCAATTGCTATCGTGATGACCTCTTTTATGATCAGAAAGATCAGCGTTAAATAATGACTGAAGTGTGATAGGATAGTTCGAGTAACTTGGTTCCTAAGGCCCAAAGCCTACTGACGTTCACGTCTAAAGTTTTCGATATTGTTTAGTTTGTGTCGTTGTTGATAAAATGTCACATTATTTTTGCATCGTCACCGTTGCTCTGTTTTGTAGATGTTTTCCTCAGTGACTATTTTCTTTTTGTTTCTCACGGCCGTATTGTTTATAGTGGCAGTGCTGATAAAATGGTGGCCTTTATCACTGTGAGAAGTCCTCACTCACTTCCCGTTTAAGATGGCAATACACAGTTCTCCACACCCAAGCCTTTGGCCTCGCATCTAAAAGTAAAACATTTTGCACGTGTTAGATTTGTTAGTCCGGTTTAGGAGATCCAACCTGTGCAGTTAAACTTTTATCAGTTGTGACATCACTGATCTTTTTGGTATTTAGACCCCAGCCTAAACATCTAATCGATGGAGTCCTGCTACTAAACGGGCCTCCTGTCTCAGTAGAGGACTCCATGACATCCTCAACAATGAGCTGGATCACCTTCGGGGAATCCCACCACTTGGCCACAGTGCCGTAACTGACGCTCCCTCACAATGCAGGTAATGTGCCTCATTCAGGACTCCACGAGCAACCGCTCATTTGATACAAAGTCAAACCAACAGTACCCAAGGATTTTCCGGAGAGACGCAGTACCAAAGGAGTCCAGTCTTCGTCTCAAGTCACTGGATAGCGTCCATGTCTCGCAACCATATAGCAAGACAGGAAGCACCAGGTTTCTAAAGACTTGGACCTTCGTCCTTTTGCATAGATATCGGGAGCGCCACACACCCCTTTCCAGCGACCTCATGACTCCCCATGGTCTCTCACATCATACGAAGAGTCACCAGACACATGAATGTCATAAACCTCTCGACGAGGTCGACACTCTCTCCACAGACAGACACACTGATGACGGCCGTGCCCAAGAGCTCATTAAAGGCCTGGATTTGGCTTTTATTAGGACACTCGCAAGCCCAGACACTCGGACTCCTCACTCAGTCTCACAAGAGCCCCCATCAGAGCCTCCATTGACTCCGCGAAGATCACAGCATCGTCAGCAAAGTCAAGATCCGTGAGTCTCTCTTCACCAACAAATAACCCCCAGCCGCTGTACTACATGAGTCAAGAACTCCCAGCTCTGTCCTGTTAAATATACTGCAGCTCTATTATTTAATACTAGACATTAAGCCCGTTACAATAACGGGCGCTAGAACAGTAGTGCTTAAACATTAGTAAGTACAGTCTACATTAAATGTATTCTCTTTGAGAATTTTTTTATGCTCATTTTTCTGGTCTTCTATAGATCTATTTGCTCTTCTGAGTCTTTCTCTTTTAGCGTTTTTCTGACACTCATTTTCTTTTTCTTAAATTGATCTATTTGCTCGTATTTTTCTTTGTCTTTCAGCCTTTCTTTTCTTGATGTTTACTTGCTGAGCTGACCGTTCTTCCAGGAGATGTTGCTTACCTCATTTACCGAAATCCGATTGGATCGGCCGCCCGATATTATATAGGCCCCGCCCTGTCTGTCTTCTGTGACGCGTCAGGCGGCCTTTGAAGCATCTGCTAGAGGCTGGTGACTCTGCCACTCATTCCGCCCTTCCCTGTACTTCCGCCTTGGCCGCAACTACCCAATCAGCACTCTCTTCAGCAATGATGTCCTTTAGGATGCCGAAATCTGATTGGATCAGCCGCCCGATATTTTATAGGTCCCGCCTTGTCAGTCTTCTGTGACGCGTCAGGTGGCCTTTGAAGCATCTGCTAGAGGCTGGTGACTCTGCCACTCATTCCGCCCTTCCCTGTACTTCCGCCTTGGCCGCGACTACCCAATCAGCACTCTCTCCAGCAATGATGTCCTTTAGGATGCCGGAATCCGATTGGATCGGCCGCCCGATATTTTATAGGTCCCACCTTGTCTGTCTTCTGTGACGCGTCAGGCGGCCTTTGAAGCATCTGCTAGAGGCCGGTGACTCTGCCACTCATTCCGCCCTTCCCTGTACTTCCGCCTTGGCCGCGACTACCCAATCAGCACTCTCTCCAGCAATGATGTCCTTTAGGATGCCGGAATCCGATTGGATCGGCCGCCCGATATTTTATAGGTCCCTCTTTGTCTGTCTTCTGTGACGCGTCAGGTGGCCTTTGAAGCATCTGCTAGAGGCCGGTGACTCTGCCACTCATTCCGCCTTTCCCTGTACTTCCGCCTTGGCCGCGACTACCCAATCAGCACTCTCTCCAGCAATGATGTCCTTTAGGATGCCGAAATCTGATTGGATCAGCCGCCTGATATTTTATAGGTCCCGCCCTGTCTGTCTTCTGTGACGCGTCAGGTGGCCTTTGAAGCATCTGCTAGAGGCCGGTGACTCTGCCACTCATTCCGCCTTTCCCTGTACTTCCGCCTTGGCCGCGACTACCCAATCAGCACTCTCTCCAGCAATGATGTCCTTTAGGATGCCGGAATCCGATTGGATCGGCCGCCCGATATTTTATAGGTCCCGCCCTGTCTGTCTTCTGTGACGCGTCAGGCGGCCTTTGAAGCATCTGCTAGAGGCCAGTGACTCTGCCACTCATTCCACCCTTCCCTGTACTTCCGCCTTGGCCATGACTACCCAATCAGCACTCTCTCCAGCAATGATGTCCTTTAGGATGCCCCGCGCATGAGCACTTCACCAGAAGACACACACACACGGACACATGGACGCACACAGGGGTTTTATTAAAGAGGATATACAGTTCATCAGTCAATACCCCTTTAGTTCTGGCTTCTGCTGGTCCAACCGCTATATTATACCAGCCAGGCACAATATATTGCGTCCCGCCGACCAATCGATGCCCTGCTCCTTCTGACCTTATATTATGAAAGTCAAGTAACCCATGGATCTCTTATATTTGTATAAATAATATTACTCATCTGCAGTGGGTTGGCACCCTACCCGGGATTGGTTCCTGCCTTGTGCCCTGTGTTGGCTCGGATTGGCTCCAGCAGACCCCTGTGACCCTGTGTTCGGATTCAGCGGGTTGGAAAATGGATGGATGGATATTACTCATTGCCCACCCAGAGATATCAATGGAGTAAAACCTAAAAAGTGAATCAATGCCCTCCATCCAAACTACCAGCGAAATGGCTGCAAAGTAATGCCTTCCTTGAATAAAAAAAAACTTAGAAAACGATGTAAGTCAGCGGTGGCTCTTCAAGAAGTGTCAACCCCCTTGTGATCTGTGGCTCTTTATGATGTGACACAGAAGGTTTCAATTCTTTGAACCCAGGGGCTCTCTAGCGTAATTACAATCAACTCATTAGGTGAAAATGAGGCCTGTTTCACATTTGCGAAATTAACAATCGCTGTGTGTCACCGGACCTGCAAATGGACTATCGTGTTACCGCTTATAATAGTCCTGTCGCGTTTGGGGACTCTGAGGGATGTCTGCCCTGGTATTTTTTTTTTGTTATACTATTAGACAGTCTGCTCACACGGCCCGCTGGGCGGTCCATACGCCTCAGCACATAGGACTTTGGAGATTCCAGAGGGAATGAAACTAAGAAAGTGTGGAAGGAATGTGAGCTCCTCATTAGAATGGTAATGATGGCAATTAACAAATGGCAGTGGGTTCTGTGAAAGTGTAACATTCTTTACTTCCTTAGGAAAAATAGATTAAAAAAAGGAACAAGATGGGATAATTTCTCTCATATGGCGCCTTGTCAAGCTGTGCGTATCGGTGTTGTGGCGTTAGCTGATTGTCTGCGCAGCATTTGCACCTTCTGTGGATTCAGACCCCTTCACTTTCTGCACACCGTATTGTACATTTTACTTTAAATGAATTCATTTGCCTTTTTCGACACGCAATAACCCATAATGACAAAGTGGACATCATGACTTCAGAAAGGTTTGCAAATTTATTACAAATCAAAACCTGAAATCTCTCACTCCTCCAATTATTCGCACCCTTTGCTGTGGCACTCCAACTTGTGGTTCAGCTGTCTGCTGTAATTTCTGCGTCGAGAACTTGATTGGAGTCCACCGGTGGCAGACGGAATGGACTGGCACATGTTTGTACCTGTGTCTAGAAGGTTCCCCCGTTCACAAAAACAAAGCCATGGAGTCCAAAAACTCTCTGTAGACCTCCGTGTTCACACCGTAGTGAGGTACATACTGTATTTGTAAAGCTTGGAACGTACCCAGGAGCACAGTGGTCTCCAAACCTGTGGAATGGAAGAAGATTGGAAACAACCAGGACTCTTCCTGGGGTTGGCCATCCAGCCAAACTGAGTAACCAGCCAAGTAAAGCCTGCGTCTGGGAGGTGAGGATGTCATGGAGTCCTCTACTGAGACAGGAGGCCCGTTTAGTAGCAGGACTCCATCGATTAGATGTTTATTTCAAAGTGTCTAGACCAGCGGTGACAAACTCCGGTCCTGGAGGGCTGCAGTGGCTGCAGATTTTCATTCTTAACCTTTTTCTTAATTGGTGACCATTTTTGCTGCTAATTAACTTCTTTTCCTTTCACTTGTTTTTTAAGATTTGTTCCTCGGAATTGCTTATTTTCTCTCCTTAAATGGCTCCCAAACACAAATGAAATGTGAAGTGAGTGAGCCAACAGAAGACCAGCTAAGTCAGGGCCTCAAACTCCAACCAATTTCACTCCAACCAGTTGCTTAATTAGGCGCTGAGTCTTGTCGTTCATTAAACCCGTTCTTTAATTCCATGGCTTGTTGCTGCTCTCGTTGTCCAATAGCAGACATTTCCAGAATTGTGGATTTTCTATTTTCTGTTCAAATGTTTTGTGGACCTGAGCAGATCAACATTCCTGAGACCTTCATCTTTCTTTATTTTCAGATATTGTGTGATGGGCACAGGTGAGCCGGTCCTGTTGTTGGCTCATTTTGTATCTCATTATTGTTTGGCAGCTAATTAAGGAAAAATAAATAATGAAGGGGTCTGAGTCTTCAAGATCAATCAATTAAAATGAATTCAAAAGAAGCTCATTAACAACAAAAACAGGTCACTAATTACTGCAAACCACCAGAACTGGAGTTTGAGTCCACTGGTCACAAACACAACAGACTTAAACCCCATAGAGAACTCTGATTACACATCCTGTCATGGAATCTCCATTTAATGTATCCTGCACACCTTTAGGATGTGGGAGGAAAACTGAAACCCACAAAGAGACCAGGAGAACATTTAGAACTTTCAGGGTTGGGGACTCAAACCTAGGAGTCTGGATCAGTGGTGGAGAAACACAAATCACTGTGTCACCAGTGGAGTAATCCAAAATGGTAAGGAGGGCCATCGTTCAGTTGTGCTGATATGACGCCCGATTCTGTCAGAGGGTCACTCTGTGTGTTAGTTGGGTCACAGGAAGATCTCCTCAACCCAGCCTTGCCTTTAAGCTTATCTGGTTGTGGTATCACTGGGTCACGTCTCTGTTCTCCAGTTCTATAAGGCCATCCATTTAATATTATAGGGCAGTCCAGCCAGCTAATTAGGGATCTTTGTTATCCAGTCAGTTGTTGACCACTGGTCATTCGGTGCTATGGAATTGTCCAGTCAGGTTTAGATCACTTCAAATCAAGTCCAGCCATGCCATGTCTGCTTAGTTTTTTTTTTTTTTGCACTGACTTATGTGACCTGGAGTAAGACGTCTGGTCATTTTAGGGTCTTTCCATGTAGGAATAAGGCAAGGACGAGAAGTGGGAAAATGAGCCTCCTGTCACACAGGGTCCCTCACCTATCAGCTTCCTTGTTTTCATCCTCTTCTACTTGGGCCAAATCTCATCTTTTATACCGGGGACAGATTCTTACACTTATTAACTGTTTTCAACGGCGCTTTAGAGAAGTACATAGATTTACAATGAAGATGCAAATCACAAGGGGTCTGCAAGGTCACCATGAATGAATGAATGAGAGGATGGAAGTGGGCAAGTCCATTAGGCCAATGGATCAACCTGCTGTCACAGGCAGGATGATCAGAGAAAGACAAAGAAAACATCCTGAGGCATCCATTTCAGTACATTGCTAAGCTCAGTGCTGGGCTGCTTTGATTCCTGGGAGGGTTAAAGCATCGAGCAGACCCCTCAACTCTCACCACAGATAAGGACTTGCTCAGTTTGTTTCTGGCGTGAAGCATGCTTGCTTTTCTTTTTTTGTAGTTTGCCAAAAATACCGAGAGGATTAGAAACAGCTGCAGGGAGTCTTTGGTAAGTCATTAGTTAGAAGTGACCGCCAGTGCACACTGTCGAGCTGGTCAGACTGGATGAAGTGCAACTGGAAAACCTCCTTTCCTGTTGGCTCCCAGTGCTGATGTGTAACTGAAAAATAGCTGGTCTCCTACTGACCCGTACAGCAGTCCAAGTGTAAGTGGGGAAACGGCCACCCATCCCACCAAACTAAGGTATATTATGCTAGTATTGATCAAGTTTAACTGGGAAATGTTTTCATTCTAATGGTGCAGTCCAGGTTTCAGTGGGATAAACCTTTCCTCCACTTGGCCCGTACTGCTGGCACAGTCCATGTTTACCTGGAAAATGTCTTCTCTACTTTTGGCTGGAATTGGTAAAGCTCTGGTCCTGAACTAACTGGGAGATGGCCCACCTCCTGCTGACCCACAGTGCGAGTCATCTAGGAAAGACACCTCATCTCTGGGCTCCAACCAGTGGGGTTTCCTCTCATATTTGACTTTGCTGATGGCTTACCTAACTGAAGAAATTTCCTCCACCAGTTCTCCATCATTATATTTGATGTCTATACTGTAACTGAAAGACATCTTCTCTTTGGTCTTCCTCTGGGTACTCAAACTACCAGTATAACTGTGTTTGTACTCTGGTGCTACTGGTTTGATTGAAGCGTATGCACTCTGTACTGTTAGTGTAGTAGACTTGTAAATGGCAGATGTCTCCTTTCTCTCTCGTTGAGCAGATGGTGGAGCTCTTCTGGAATCCATTATATAGTGTCTTTTCATATCTATCTATCTATCTATCTATCTATCTATCTATCTATCTATCTATCTATCTATCTATCTATCTATCTATCTATCTATCTATCTATCTATCTATCTATCTATCTATCTATCTATCTATCTATCTATCTATCTATCTATCTATCTATCTATCTATCTATCATGTAATTGTCGATTTATCTAGATTATATCAGCAGGTCAGAAATTGTGACACATCATCTTAAGGTGAAACTGGGAGACCTCTCATCCTCTAAGATCCAGCATTACCTGTCTGACAGAAGTAAATCTGGACATTAGCTCCTTTCCTGTTCTCCTAAATTGATGATCCATTTGAGATCTAACCTGTCTACATCTCCCTGGCCATTTCTTCTTCAAACGGTTTTTCCCCCTTTGATTCGCCATTAGCTGCTGTCCTCCAATCTCTACAATGCATAATTTAAGTAGACTGGAGCACCACAAGGCGCAGGCCCATCTCCTTCTCTCTTCACTCTGTACACAACAGACTGTTAATATACCATGCTATCTATCTATCTATCTATCTATCTATCTATCTATCTATCTATCTATCTATCTATCTATCTATCTATCTATCTATCTATCTATCATATAGCACCTTTCATTATCTATCTATCTATCTATCTATCTATCTATCTATCTATCTATCTATCTATCTATCTATCTATCTATCTATCTATCTATCTATCTATCTATCTATCTATCTATCTATCTATCTATCATATAGCACCTTTCACTTCTATCTATCTATCTATCTATCTATCTATCTATCTATCTATCTATCTATCTATCTATCTATCTATCTATCTATCTATCTATCTATCTATCTATCTATCTATCTATCTATGTTTAAGAAACTGAATGATTCCAGTACTAACACACATTGGTGCCATGCCATTTTCACATCACCTGAATTGTAATCTGCTGTGTATGGATGTCACTGAGCCCCCACAAGCCCCTTTGTGCTCCGTTTTCAACTCCATTTGTAAAGTGCTGTCAAAAAGCACCTATTCAATGGAGTCTACTAACGCATGACTCTGCAGTCTGTTATTGCTGATACTTTTGAATATTACACATACTTATAAAACTAATAACTGACTCTTGGATGAAGTAAATAAAAAATGTGAAATGCTCTAACTTTCGTTTTAGTTGACTTAGTCCCAGAATGCACCTGAATGTTACGCCATGCATTCAGTTTCAAACTTTGTTTTTTTTTTATTCGTTTCTCTGTTTTGTTTTTTTTTTTTTTTTGACTAAGGGCAGTATAACATGTCCAGCCTTAGCTTCTCATGATATTCCCACCTTCCTTTTGGACTTTTATTCTATTTGACACTTTTATATCCTGTATTTATCTGTTTTTAGTTGTATTATTTGTATCCAATGTACCCTGCTGTTCTTTTTGAGATTCTGTGAAGCACCTTGAGCATGGGAAAGGCGCTATATAAATAAAATGAATGATGATGACGATGATGATTGTGATTATTATTATTGAGTTCATGCCATAATGCAACATAATAACAAGGTACAGTCCTTGGGTCTAGGGTTAGCATGAGATAGAAGTCGAACTTAATGGACAATGCCTTTCTTAGGATAAGACGTGTTCCAAGTAATGTGATCTTCTGTAATTCTTGTATTTTTATGTTACCTGAGATCTGTTGGGTATATTTCTCAATTTCTTTATAAGTCTTTATAATTATCTATCTTTATAATCTTAATCTTTATAATTATCTATCTTTATATCTTTACTATCTATCATTATCCATCCATCCATCCATTTTCCAACCCGCTGAATCCGAACACAGGGTCACGGGGGTCTGCTGGAGCCAATCCCAGCCAACACAGGGCACAAGGCAGGAAACAATCCCGGGCAGGGTGCCAACCCACCGCAGGACACACACAAACACACCAAGCACACACTAGGGACAATTTAGAATCGCCAATCCACCTAACCTGCATGTCTTTGGACTGTGGGAGGAAACCAGAGCGCCCGGAGGAAACCCACGCAGACACAGGGAGAACATGCAAACTCCACGCAGGGAGGACCCGGGAAGTGAACCCAGGTCCCCAGGTCTCCCAAGCTGCGAGGCAGCAGCGCTACCCACTGCACCACCGTGCCGCCATCTATCATTATAATTATTATTATTATTATTATTCCTTGGTCCACTGAGACAGTAATAATAATAATAATAATAATAATAATAATAATAATAATAATAATAATAATAATAAGAAGAAGAAGAAGAAGAAGAAGACGAAGAAGAAGACATTTTATTTACATATATAGCGCTTTATTATAGACTTAAGGTTATTTTACAAAGATAATCAAGATTATATAATATAGTACAAGCATAAAAAAATGTTAAAATAAGATGAATAATGTAGATGAATGGCACAGTAGTTAAGGACTTTTAAATGTCACTTACTGTGAGGACCTGAATGTGTTCCTTACACTGCTTGGCTTTCTAATACGTGGTGAGGTGGAGTGGTGACACTCAGGTTGAGGATCTGCGCCAGCATCCAGAAGGTTGTCGGTTCGAATCTCTGTTACTGCCAAAAGAAATCCAACTGTGCTGGGCCCTTGAGCGAGACCCTTAACCTGAAATTGCTCTGGGGCTCTGTACAATGTTAAGAGTGGCGTCCAGCAGGGGGCAGTGCTGGGACCGCTGCTAGTTTTAATATGTAGAAATGATTTAGATAGGAATATAAATAACAAGCTGGTTAAGTTTACAGATGATACCAAGATAGGAGGATTATCAGATAATCTGGAATATGTTGAGTCATTACAGAGGAACTTCGACAACAGACAGGTCTGGGCAGATTTGGGGCAGATGAAGGTTAATGTCCGTAAATGTAAAGTATGACACATAGGAAGTAAAAATGGGAGGTTTGAAAACACAAAGGGGGGTCTGAAAATTGAGATTACATTTTATGAGAAGGATTAAAGAGTCGCAGTGGACTCTACGCTATCACCTGCCAGACAGTGTTCAGAAGCCATTAAGAAAGCTAACAGAATGTCAGGTTATATAGCACGATGTGTGGAGTACAAGTCACAGGAGGTTCTGCTCAAGTCTTTATAACACACTCTGGTGAGGCCTCATCTGGAGTCCTGTGGGCAGTTTTGGTCTCCATGCTACAAAAAGGACATAGCAGCACAAGAGAAGGTCCAGAGAAGAGCAACAAGGCTGATTCAGGGCTACAGGGGATGAGTTATGATGAAAGATTAAAAGAGCTGAGCCTTTACAGTTTAAGGAAAAGGAGATTAAGAGGAGACCTGACTGAAGTGTTTAAAATCCATTCATTTTCCAACCCGCTGAATCCGAAAACAGGGTCACAGGGGTCTGCTGGAGCCAATCCCAGCCAACACAGGGCACAAGGCAGGAACCAATCCCGGGCAGGGTGCCAACCCACCACAGTGACGTGTTTAAAATGATGAAGGGAATTAGTCCTGTGGATCAAGATAGTGACTTTAAAATGAGTTCATCAAGAACACGGGGACACAGCTGGAAACTTGAAGAAGGGGCCTGAGTTGCCTGTAAAATGTGCATATTGTCATCTTTCTACTTAGCCAATAAAAGGGCTCATTTTGCTTGATTTCTCACTACACAAACATTAGGAAGTTTTTCTTTACACAAAGAACGGTAGACACTTGGAATAAGTGACCAAGTGGTGTAGTAGACAGTAAGACTTGAGGGACCTTCAAAACTCGACTTGATGTGAATTTGGAAGAAATAAGTGGATAGGACTGATGAGCTTTGTTGGGCTGAATGGCCTGTTCTCGTCTCGAGTGTTCTAATGTTTTAATGTTCTAAAATGGCTGAGCCTGTGCTCTGACCCCAAAGGGTATGAGATAAATAACAAATACTTAACACAAGAAATTATATAAGGTCATATATACTTTGCAACAAAGCGTATTTACAGTGAAAGGCGCTATATAGGATGTGTCAGTTGAGCATATTGTCAGTTCCTTGTCCAGCTTTATCTTCCTTCAGATGGCCCACCATGCTCTCCAGCCAGAGCAGGCTGTCTTGTCAAGTTTCCCATTCTCCTTGATTTATGTGAAATGGGAAGGAGGGGGTGAGGGGGGTGGGTTTGGTTCCTCAGGGCAAGGTGGTCCACAGAGACATTAAACCAGATTTCCACATCTAGAAGCCATGCCCCAGCAGCTATGTATCAGAGAGGCTGATATCAGCCTCCATTCCTCGGCCCACCCCTCCATTAGCCCTCCAGCAATGGCCTCTCTAACCTATTAATTGTAATCAGGGAGGGGCAGAACATTATTGGCCTATTAACCTGTCTGTTTGCTATAAACACTGAAGATTGCTTTAAAGATAAAGATCACAAAAGTACGTTAGACTTTTTTATTTAGCTAGTGACCCCTGATATCTCACCATTCCTTCAGTAATGAGGGGCCAGCCATAAAATACACAGAGCAGGAGAAACAGATAAAGAGCAGATACCACAGGCAGACAGGCAATCAGTCAGAAGTCAAGGCGCTCGCCGGTTCAGAAAGTTGGGAAAAGTCAACCAACCACCTCCTGAGGTCATTCAGAGGCGGACCTGAGAGAACCGAGAGAGTGTGGAGCTTCAGAAGATGAAAACACCTAAGCATGTCGCTCATCCTAACCTCACAGGAGGCCCACTCTACACTGGGCGGACATTATTCTGAGAGAGTAGATACCAGTATGGTCTGGGATTACTGTAAATTGGGCACCTCCCTGTGGAAAGGGATTACATACGATATGCATAGTGAGCGAGAACAAGAACTAGGCGCTACCCGCTAATAAGAGAGTTATAGAAGGGTCATGGTGCCATCTAGAAGTCTCTTGGGCATGTCCACATTAATGAGTTACATTGACATGGCGCTTTTCTGACTGGTCACAGTGCTTTACATAGACACTTCAGCCACCACAGAGAAAAAATGGTATCATGCGATGACAGCCACTCTTATGCCAGTATGCTCACCACTCATTATGTCATGAAGGGGGAAGGCAGAGATTAAGGGGGCCAGAATGACCAGGCCTTGGTGGACACTTTAGCCAGAACATCAGAAAACACCATACGTTTCTCTTAGGACCACAGAGAGTCAGGTCCTCTGTGTTATATCTCATCCTGAAGGACGGTGCCAGTTATTACAGCACAAGGTCAATGTCACTGTATGGGGGTATTGGCATCCACATTGAGACAACAGGGTAAGCGCCCCCTGCTAGCCTCACAAACACCTCTTCCAGCAGCAAACCAAGCTTTTCCTACTAGGCCTTAAGTACTGACCGGGCCTGAACATACATAGCTTCAGGGGGATTACAAGTGGTATCTGTAGTTTGGTCTGGGATTAAAATGAGATTAGATTAGAGTAGAGTAGATAAATTTGATTAACCCCATGGGGAAAATCAGAAGATGGGCATCTCTTAAATGCAACATGAATAGAGAGTGAGAACACAACAGCCATGATGACACTGGAACAGGAACTAGGCGTTAGCCATTAATTGTACAATTATAGAATTTTCATGATACCTCCTCGAAGTCACCTGGGCATCAGACCGTAAATAAGAAATCTACGTCTATTCATGAAGTCATCCGGTTTATAGTTCAGGGTTCTGTGGTGCAAAAAACCTCATCCCAGACAGCAACCAATCCGACAGGATGCCAGTTCATCACAGAACACACAAGTTCACAGCGGGCAAAGTCAGAGATGGCAGAGAGGCTAGAAATATGAATGTGGGAAAAACGTCAAGAAAATCAATTCACACGGGCAGAACATGCAAACTGCACACAATCTGAGACTGAGGCAGGAAGTAAAGGCAGAGTCAGGGTGAGGATCTATCTATCTATCTATCTATTATATAGTGCCTTTCATATCTATCTATCTATCTATCTATCTATCTATCTATCTATCTATCTATCTATCTATCTATCTATCTATCTATCTATCTATCTATCTATCTATCTATCTATCTATCTATCTATCTATCTATCTATCTATCTATTGTGAAAGGTAGCCTGAACACCAACAGACAGACACTGGCAGTTCAACAAAGCACATGATTATTTGCAGCAAAAGTCACACACGCACACACACGCACACAGCACCCCTGCACCAATCACCCTTACACTGGCCTTTATATGTACCGGGGCCGCCTTTCTTCCTCACTCTTTGAGCTTCGTCCTTTTCCACCCGACTGTAGGAAGGCGGCCCCTTTTATTTTCACCCGGATGTGCTCCAGGTGCTCCCTGACGTCCTTCCAGCGGCACTTCCTGGTGTGGCAGAAGTGCCACATGAGCACCCGGAAGCACTCCAGGTGTCTTTGGAAGTTCCTCCGCCAGCACTCCCAGGTGAGGCGGAAGTGCAGAAATCCCTGGCTCTATGAAACTCGGGGCGCCCCATGGTGGAAGCCGCGGGCCCCAATGGGGTTGAGCCTCCATGCTCCATTCCTGTGGCCCCCACACTAACCAGGACGGTTGCCCCCTCGTTGCCCGGGGGATGTATAGTTCACCTCCTGGTCCTTCTAGGTGTCCCGGCTGGGCATGACCCCCAGTCGCCCGCCACAGTGTCCTTCCCTCAGTGAAGACCCGTAGGGAGCAGTGGCCCATCCCACGAGGGCAGGCTTCCCACAGCGAGGGCCCGATTCTTGCTTGTCCAGGGTCCGGTCCTAAAAAACACAAACTGGAAACAGGGGCGGAGATGTTGCCCTGATGCCATTGCCAGACGTCTTCCCTTACTCCAAACGGGCAACGCTTCCCCTGTCGATAGGCACCCTGGCAGTCGAAACCTCTTTAGACTCTACATCCCTGACCTATCCTAAGAAGCAGCAGAATCTCATCCAGAACTTTCTGTGAGCCGAGGCGTCTGCTGGTTGTTCCCAGTACACCCTCACTACCACCAGGTTCTGCCCAGCGAGTGCTCCATCCATCTGAGCCAGTTAAACACCAAACACAACTCTTTATACAGACAATCCTTGACCAGCACAGAAATTCAGCAACAATTTACCACTCCGCATCAGATCTGGCAGGCTGTACCCCCATCATTCCCAACACGAGTGTTAGGAAGTCTTCCCGTTGTATTCTGTGGAGTCAGTAGATGAGACCTTTGTGAGCATCGAATCCAATGCCTCTGGAAAGGTTGAATCCCATGTTAGCAAAATGAAGAGCCAATATGGTGTGTGAAGGTGAGTCGTATTACATGATGCTGGAATTCTGTAACCTCCTGCATGGGCTTTGCATCCATCAGCAATAAACAAGTAATGTTTCATGTCCTCTGAACCAACTTCCATTACCTGGGAACATCCCGCTGTTATCCATCACCCAACTGGGATTACATCTGACCTTCAGTCTTTGTCTCATGTTTGAAAAACCCAAGTATGAGCTCCACACAGATTTGTGATGCTGAGCCAGACTGGGCAGCATGGGAGAATGGACAATAGGTGAGAGGTCTCAGGCCTAACTTCATGAGGGGGTCTCAGGATTTCTTCCTTCAGCAAGGCACTCTTCACTTTAATTAGTACAGCCATGAGAGTTAAAGAAGGACTCTTCATTGTCATACCCCTCCACTTAGAACAATTTCCAGTGGGTAACAGAAACAAATCTGGCAGCATACGTCTAAAGATCACAGGCCCCCGACCGAGTCTAGGTCTCCATCTAGGGATGGGTGACATTGTCACATGACATAAACAGTGAAAGAGAACAAATGAGCTCTGCACAGAAAAGACAAACACCACCATGTTTGTACTAGAGGTCAAGTCAGTCGTCCACTGCCCAGACTTGTAGGCCCAGCAGCTAAAATCAGCACACATTGTGACAGTGCCATCACCGCAGAACCTGTATGACGAGGAGATCATGGTGCAACAAAGACCTCCCTCTGGTGACCCTGCGAGGGAAACCTGAGGGTCCGGACATGTCAGTCTCTGGAAATTAGGCAGCACGGCCTGGCTGGAATTAAAGAACAAGAGAAGGATTCAGGAAGTAGCCCAAAGATAGCGGCTTCAGTGTCTCAATTTATTATAGAGAGTCAATACAGAAAGAAAATACAGCATTATTATTATTATTATTATTATTATTATTATTTCTCATCTATCTATCTATCTATCTATCTATCTATCTATCTATCTATCTATCTATCTATCTATCTATCTATCTATCTATCTATCTATCTATCTATCTATCTATCTATCTATCTATCTATCTATCTATCTAACAATGCTACAGTAAATGAAATGATAAAAAAGAGAATTAAATAAGATATATAGAAGATAGAATTCCCTTCTTGTGTTTTATGCTATTCTAGTGGACCACTGCTGGCTGGGAGCCCCCATTCCACTTCTCGGTGCAGAGTGCAGGGTAATGGGGCTCCTGCTCCATGAATGAGGTGGTAAATGTGATCTTTCTGTCAGCAAAACGGCTGCTGCTTATTTTCATCCATTGAACTGAAAGGGTCACACCACTGGTGACTGGGGTCAAGACCACTCAGTGGAAAAGCAGACCAGTCCTAGTGTTCCTTACACTTACAAAGATAAATCGATAAAGAAAGAAATAACTTTTTCTGCAATATCATTTGGACTCTCTTCTAAGTGGTGCCAGAGTGGCGGCAGCAAGCAGAGCTCTCCAGACTCCCACCGAGTGTCCACATGCTGTCATCTGCAAGTCAGGAAAACTGTAGTGGACTGGAAAGTGGAGGAGGGTCTAACAATATCAGCTCCTGAAGTTTCTGTGATATTGATATGCTATTTTGAAAATTTTGTTTTGCCTTTGCACTGCTATCCAATAGTCAAGAATAACAATAGATGCCTGTCTCTGTGGAGGTCTGTGCCTCATATCCTCTCTCGTCAAAGTGCAAACAGCTGTGTGTGCTGAGCTCATTCAGTCCACCAATCTTTGTTTTAGATAGATAGATAGATAGATAGATAGATAGATAGATAGATAGATAGATAGATAGATAGATAGATAGATAGATAGATAGATAGATAGATAGATAGATAGATAGATAGATAGATAGATAGATAGATAGATAGATAGATAGATAGATAGATAGATAGATACTTTATTAATCCCAAGGGGAAATTCCCATACTCCAGCAGCAGCATAGTGATACAAAAAACAATATTAAATTAAAGATTGATAACAATGCAGGTATAACAGACAATAACTTTGTATAATGTTAACGTTTACCCCCCCGGGTGGAATTGAAGAGTCACATAGTGTGTGGGAGGAACGATCTCCTCAGTCTGTCAGTGGAGCAGGATGGTGACAGCAGTCTGTCGCTGAAGCTGCTCTTCTGTCTGGAGATGATCCTGTTCAGTGGATGCAGTGGATTCTCCATGATTGACAGGAGTCTGCTCAGCGCCCGTCACTCTGTCACGAATGTCAAACAGTCCAGCTCCGTGCCTACGATAGAGCCTGCCTTCCTCACCAGTTTGTCCAGGCGTGAGGCGTCCTTCTTCTTTATGCTGCCTCCCCAGCACACCAGCGCGTAGAAGAGGGCGCTCGCCACAACCATCTGATAGAACATCTGCAGCATCTTATTGCAGATGTTGAAGGACGCCAGCCTTCTAAGGAAGTATAGTCGGCTCTGTCCTCTCTTACACAGAGCATCAGTATTGGCAGTCCAGTCCAGTTTATCATCCAGCTGCACTCCCAGGTATTTAAAGGTCTGCACCCTCTGCACACAGTCACCTCTGACGATCACGGGTCCACGAGGGGTCTGGGCCTCCTAAAATCCACCACCAGCAACTTGGTTTTGCTGGTGTTCAGGTGTAGGTGGTTTGAGTCGCACCATTTAACAAAGTCCTTGATGAGGTTCCTATACTCCTCCTCCTGCCCACTCCTGATGCAGCCCACAATAGCAGTGTCGTCAGCAAACTTTTGCACGTGGCAGGACTCCAAGTTGTATTGGAAGTCCGATGTATATAAGCTGAACAGGACCAGAGAAAGATAGATAGATAGATAGATAGATAGATAGATAGATAGATAGATAGATAGATAGATAGATAGATAGATAGATAGATAGATAGATAGATAGATAGATAGATAGATAGATAGATAGATCTGCTTTGCCCAAGCCCCCCTGATGCCTTTAAGGGTCCTGCTCCTGCTCCACCACACTGACCTTTGTCCCTTCCTGTCTCCACTCATGCAGAGTCCCTTCCAGTGTCCAGTGACCACTTGTCTTGTTCTCCAGCTTCACTGCCCACTTTGACTGTCAGTCACTTTAATCCCATGACCTTCTTGTTCTCCATGCTCACATGTCCCTTAAATCTCCAGCTGAGCTCTTAATGTCTTCTGATTTTAGTTCCAACTCAACTTTCATTAGCAGATTTCCTTTTTTCAGGTTACACGAGGTATGTGTAGTGTGTTGGACAGCCTGGCCAGAACGCCCTGATTATGGAAACCAAGAGGGCTGCCCTCTGTTGGTTCGGGGGAGTAACTCTGTTAGAATTATTCTCTCTCCTGGTCCTTCATAATCAGGTAAGGGCCCCGGCCGTCTGCCGCAGTTGTCACTTTATAAAGGCACCTGCGGTGAAAGGGGTCATCTTTGCCCCCAGTGCATAACGACTGATCATTTAAAGAGAAATGGGGTCCACCCCAGTGAACCCTCAGCAGGTATCTTTCTGCATTGTGATGGCAGAGAGTGAGAAGACCCCAATCAATTTATTCCCCCCTTCCCCTTTTCTCAATGCCCAAGTTGTGTGGGACACAGAAGGTCTCCTTGAAGCCTTCAAGTCCCAAGAACGCTCCGTTCCCCTCACACCACAAACTCCGTTCTCATGCCGAATAGTTGGCAGGTCAGAGCAATCAGAGCAAACCCGAATAAATCAAAGACAGAAACGAAAGAAAAGAAAAAAAAAAGGAAGAAAACAAGCTGAGGGAGTTTTTTTTTTTTTTGCACTGAAGATTTAAAAATAGCTTCCACTTCCTCACAGCCCGCTCCTGTCCCGCCGAGTTCAAGCCATGCAATTACAAAGCAAACATTTTCCCTTCCACATCCTCGACATACAGAGCTCATCGGAGGCCCGGCCCAGGCTGTAATTTCGATGGCTTGTAGAACATTACCGCAGAAGTTCTTGACCTCGAGGCGTTCATCTTACGGGTGGTGGTGGTGGTAGGGGGCTGGGGTTTGAGGGGGGGTGGTGGTATTTGCCGTTCTGAAACGGGAATCCCCAGGAGCACCGTGGCAGGCCGAGTGGGCCCTCAACATGGCGGGGGTTTTTGTGTCCAATCGGCTCCAGCCCCGGTTGAACGAATCAATCAGTCGCAGTAGGCCTCGACATGAACGCATGCTTTGTGCTGCCTTGTCACCGCTCAGTAACTACACGCTGCTAACATATTATTACGCCGTAATTATGCTTTGCTACGCTCTATAAACTCTCATCGCAGTCAAACCACAACTCTTATAATTACTGGCTTCCAATTAAGACTCAGAATGGCGTGGAAATCTACTTGCTTGTTATTTGTGAAGCCAAGGACTATTTTTGACCAGAGTTGAGTTGCGTAAGCCCTTTGCTGCTCGCCTGCGGGCGTGTGTGAATGCGTCTTTGTAAGTGAGCGAGCTTATGATATGAAATCCGATCAGCTTGATAATGCTGCAAGGGGGTCTGGGAAGGTTTCCCCTCCATCAAGGTTCTCCAGCCTCGTAACCCCCGTAAGATGGACGTCTTATGGATTCAGAAGGAGAATCAGCCAAATCATGTTGAATCCTGCACCTCTCATGGGGGATCTGTAGTCCACGGGACTGCCTGGACCTCCCTTATGAGAATCAGGGCTGGTGGAAGAATGTATCCTAGCAGCACCCGGGTTGGGGGGGTCAACCTTGGAGATCAATACAGACCCCCAATAGAAGAAGAAGAAGAGCGAAAGACCTGATGGGTAACAGTAGGCACCAGAGGTGGCCTTAGGGGTGTGCGGGGCCTATAGTGCTGACCAACTCCATGTGGGGCCAGTAACGTCAAACACTGTTACCAGTATGTGTGGACTGTAGAAACTTGTGCGTGAAATTTAATAAAAATAATGCTAACATTAAAATTTTGCAAGATAACCCGCAGATTATCAAAATTTAACGATATAATCTATTTAAAAAGTGCAATTCATAATTCATGACGATGCCACAACAGTGTGAAATGTGATGTGGAAATTAGCAGGGCCTCTTCTAGAAAAGTCCAC
This sequence comes from Erpetoichthys calabaricus, assembly GCF_900747795.2. Lineage (NCBI taxonomy): Eukaryota > Metazoa > Chordata > Cladistia > Polypteriformes > Polypteridae > Erpetoichthys > Erpetoichthys calabaricus. Next base: position 86,743,564 of record NC_041409.2, on the reverse strand, counting down.
AAATTGCAAGTATATTCCGAGTCTCGATATGCAGGATGTCATAGTCATAACTCACGCTAATGTCATTAGCATTAGCGATACATGTTTTTTGTGCATTAATTTTCGGACATGTTTATGGCCTACCAATGAAATGTGAGTTTCAGTGTTTCGACAGGAAGTGTGAAATTCACGTAGAGGTATCATCATGAAATCTCTTACCGTTTTCCAGGTTCAGAGACAAAAATCCACTCTTCTTGCCTTCCAATTGTAAAAGTCGTTGATGACATCTTCGTAGTCTAATCGGGATCTGCAATGTCTTTTTCTATACATAGGAGAAGCCAACCCAGTGACTAATGGGCTCTACCTATTTTAGGAAGGGATTATACTGGCGGCCCTTTCTGGGAGATGAAGGTGGATTATGGAATGTTTTCAAAGATGTTCATGTATGAAATTTGACTTTGAAAAGGGATTTTGAAAGGGTACTTCTTAGATGCATCTCAAATTATATATATATATATATATATTTATACTGGAGAATATAACTTGACAAATCATGCTCGAACGGGACCTCAAAAGCCGGGCCCATAGGCGCGGAGCTAGGGGTGGTCACCCCACTTGCCACTCCCAAACGCCGTCACACAGATCGTGAAATAACAGGCCAGCCTGCTCACTTATCCTGTCATCTGCCCCGTCCACTCATTTCTGTCTCCTTTCTGCTCTCCACCCCTCTACAGAATTTCTTGGCCTCTCTTTTTATCCATAATGACGTCCCACCACCATTTGCGCTGTGAACATGTAACGAGAAAAGAGGATCAACCAATCAGCCTTTCAAATCAGTAATTCAGCCAACCAATCAATCGAGCAGTCAGTCACCCGATGATCAGTTTTTCAACTAACCAATCGTATGAGAGAGTTGCCACATCTGGAGGTCTGGAAGTGCAAAAGAGACAAAGGAAGACCAGATGTGACGATTGTCTGGGATATGAATGAGGGAGTGAGGAGTTGGGGTAATAGGCGAGACCCAACTTAGAGGAGGTCTGCATCAGCGGTCTTCTTGAAGTCCTTACCTCTTTTGTTATCTGGTTATGGAGGTGTTGAGTCATGTGATAAAAGGCCAATCCCCTCGGTGAAGGCTGTCAGCTGATGACAGATTGTGTTGTGGGGGAGACAGCTTGATGGATGAGGTCTCCAGGACTCTAAATATATCCAAATCTTCTTATGTGATATCATCTACTGTTAAATTCTGCTCCGGACTTCTAAAATTTTTATTTTTATGCTGTGTTGAGGATTTGTTCTGTTCTGTGTATTGTATTGTATTGGCCCCCTTCTTTTTGACACCCACTGCACGCCCAACCTACCTGGTAAGGGGTCTCTCTTTGAACTGCCTTTCCCAAGGTTTCTTCCATTTTTCCCTACTAGGTATTTTTTTTAGGAGTTTTTCCTTGTCTTCTTAGAGAGTCAAGGCTGGGGGGCTGTCAAGAGGCAGGGCCTGTTAAAGCCCATTGCGGGCACTTCTTGTGTGATTTTGGGCTACACAAAAATAAATTGTATTGTATTGTATTGTATTGTATTGTATTGTATTGTATTGTATTGTATTGTATTGTATTGTTGTGTAGCACCAGAAAAAAGGAAGTGGAGAGGAAGATGGAAGAATGGAGAAGGACATTGGAAGACAGAGGACTGAAGATAAATAGGAAGAAGAAGAATGTCTGAGGGTTAATGATGATCAAGAATTGAGACGTTTGCCTGCAAAGAGAGCCATTGAAGAGAGTGGAGAAGTTGAAACATCGAGGATCAGCTGCAGCCCAAGATGGAGAATTAAATGTGAAGATAACTCACAGAGTGCAGTGTGGATGGAGCAATTGGATGAAGGAATCAGGAGGATTGTGAACTCAAAGAATTAAGGAGAAGGTTAATGGTCAGGAGTTTAATAAGACCAGCAATGATGTATGGAGCTGAGACACAAACAGTAAAGGGAGTGCAGGAGAAGAAGTTGAATGTGGTAGAAATGAGAAGGTGGAGATGGATGTGTGGAGTTACAGAAAAAGGACAGAATAAGAAACGAGACACTCAAAGGTACAACAAAATCTAAGGAAGTACAGGAAAGTAGGATGAAGTGGTGTGGACATGAGATGAACAGAGACAATAAATGTGTGGGCAAAGAGGGATGGGGATGGAGAAACGGGGGAAGAGGAAGCGAGGGAGGCCAAAGTGGAGCTAAATGGATAAAGTAAATGAAGATCTGAAGGAAAAAGGTCTGATTGGGGAGGAGGTGCAGGAATGGACTGGATGGAGAAAGTTGATCAAATACTTCGACCCTGAAGTAAGAAATGTAGAAGAAGAAGAAGAAACCACTAAATTAGTCTCGCAATCAATTAATCAGTGAATAATTCCACCACCAACCCAACTAATCTAACAGCCAATAAGTCAATTAACTGTACAACCAGTTAATCACTCAGACCTTCAACAATCTATCTATCTATCTATCTATCTATCTATCTATCTATCTATCTATCTATCTATCTATCTATCTATCTATCTATCTATCTATCTATCTATCTGTCCAAAACTTTGTCAAATTACCACTCAATCAATACATGATACAACCAATCAATCAACGAATCAGTCAAGAAAGTAATCAGTGAATAATTCAGCCATCAATCAGTCAGTCTGTCAGTCAGTTTTTTGGTCTTTCTACCAACCAACCCACCAACGAAATAGTTAATGAATGAATGAATTAATCAACCTATTTGTTAATTAGATCAATCAATCGATTACTCAATCAGTTAGATACCAATTAGCCAATTAGTCAGCCACTCATCCAGTCAATGGATGATTCAGTAGCCCAGCCAACCATCAATCCATCTGTCAATCTATGAACAATCTAACCAGCCGCGCACCTAACCAGTCAAATGATCCGTTAATTAATCGGTCAGTCATCAAGTCAGTTAGTTGCCCAGACAGCTAATCAACAAATATTCAATCAATTAATCAGTCAGTTGAACCCATTGATTAGTTTAGCATGCAATAACATTAATCAATTAATTGGTCAGTCATATTGTCAGTGAATAATTTAGAAATCCAACGTTCAATTAGTCAATTAATCCACTAAATGGCCAATCTTTTAACCAACCAATAAATCAATGAATGAATGAATCAGTCAATTAACCCAGCCACAGGGGATGCACAAATCAGTGTGTTTCTTCGTTCCGGTCTCATGCCAAGATAAATGGGGAGGGTTAAGTCAGGAAGGGCATCCGGTGTAAAATTTTGCCAAATCAATATCCGGACAACAATACAAATTTCCATACCGGATTGGTCGAGCCCCAGGTTAACAACGACCGCCACCAGTACTGTTCGCCAACAGGCTGCTGGCGGAACTTGGGCTACTGTTGGCCGAAGAAGAAGAAGAAGGAGAAGAAGAGGGGGGAGACTGTCATGAATCAGTCAATCCATAATTCAGTCAGTAAATCCAATTTATCCAGTGATCCAATCAATCAATCAATCAATCAATCAATCAATCTCACGTGATCACTCCATCGCTCAGTGCTGATTTCAGTACAGTCGCATTGTGACATACGAGGGGGCCGAGCTTTGCGCTTCATTGAAATGCCCCAGCCAGTGTAGGCTGCCCACAGACTCAGGCACCGTTCACATCTGCGATCTTCTGCCTAGAGACCATCAGGGGGCTTCCTGATAACAAGAAGGCCAGCAGTGGGGGAGAGTGCCAAGATGTTCTCAACACCCTCTGTCGTATGGGGAAGGGGAATCCATCGTTGTGTAAGGTTTAAGCCTTCTGCATATGTTGAGACCACATGCTCTTTCCTTTAAGGTTCATCTTGTGGAAAGTGCTCTGTGGGAGTTATTGTATGAGGGAGGGAGGGGGCAGGACTGGTGGTCTTGGTTCATATGGACCCCATATCTGCAAAACATCCTGGCAGACATAAGGCGGGTTAATGGGAAATGAGACCCAGACAGCATCTGCTTGGCACAAACACTGAAGTGAGACTTGAAAGACATAATGAAGAACAGGATGAAAAAATATATATATAAATAGACCCCCTTAAATGAGAGCGATAACCCCAAAAAGCCAGCACTCCTGGGAAAATCCTGTAACTGGAGCTGTGTGGCATGGCAGTGGTCCCATCCCACTAGGACAGAAGACCACCAGAGCAGCACTATGGTGGGCTCATCTGCTAGACTCCCACAGGAGCTGTTTATGGTGCGACCAGACTTGCAGACTGACAAAGAAACAATACAAAGAAAACCCTCAGTGTGGACCAGAAGGCTAAAGGACGTGAGGTGACTCAGGTGAGCTTACATCTTGGGGGCCGCGTTATCCTTTTGCTTTTAATGCCAAGTGACCAGTTTGGTTCTTACTTAAGTAACTGCATTAATGAACCGGGGTGCCGAACACCAGCACTGGGGCACACATAAATGACGGCGGTCCTACTTGTTGGTTTTTTAAAGCAGGCATTCGATGGCCGGCAGTATCAAACATATGAAAGTTGGTGCCTCTCGGCCTTACAGTGGATGTTTTGTTCCTTCTCTTCCATGGGTGGCATGGAGGTCTGAAAAGGTGAAGTGACCTGTGTCCGGCACGGGTCGCATGTTGTCTAACCAAGTCGAAACTTGATCTAAAAATGTTGGGGTGGAAATCGATTGGCTCATGCAAAGGGCATTGTGGCATTCTTGAAGGTCCTCATCCATCCCACGCTCCCATCTGTCGTCCAGTTCTGCCCCTTGGGATCAAACTTATGCCACTTTCAGTTTGGATCTGGATGGCTTTGCTATAAACTACGACCATATGAACAGCACGGGGGTGGAAAACGAAAAATTGAAAAATACGGGTGACACCAAAGAGGCTTCACAGACAGCAAACATGATGGCCGTTCGTGATTCATTCAGTCAGTAGTCCAGCACAGGGTAACAAAGGGCCATATGTTCTCCAGGCATCACTGGGTGCAAGATATATAAGCCAACCTGAGATGGGGTTCTCCATTTCAGTCACACCAGGCAATTCCGAGTCACCACTGGTAGGAAACTGGAATTCCTGAAGGCATCCAATGTGGGCACAAAGAGCCCAAGGTGGACATTTGAGCCTTGAGGTAGCAGTGCCACTGCGCTGCCCTCCATTATTAATCAGTCCAACGCATGTTGATTAGCACCATTCTGTATACACGGCCCTCCATAAAGCTTGGGACAAGGATGCATTTTTTTCCTTGATTTGCCCCTCTGCTCCACAATTTGAAACATCAGCAGTGTGTCTCTCTGCAGAGAGAGTGTCGACCTCATCAAGAGGTTTACTGACCTCGGCTATGACATTCATGTCTCTGGTGACTCATCTTAAGAAGTTAGTAGATGGATTGGGAGAGCATGGGGGAGGTCATGAGGTCAATGGAAAGGGGTGTGTGATGGTCCTGATATCTCAGCAAAAGGATGAAGGTCCAAGTCTTTAGAGTCCTGGTGCTCTCTGCTTGTGAGACATGGTCGCTATCCAGTGACCTGAGATGAAGACTGGACTCCTTGTGTTTCTTCAGAGAATCCATGGGTACCGCTGGTTTGACTTTGTGTTGCTCATGGAGTCCTGAATCCCGGCACTATGGCCATGTAAGGTGATCCGGCTCGTAGAATACTCATTGTTGGGGACCTGAGTGGCTAGACCAGGCCAAGGGGCTGCCCACGTAACACCTGGCTGCAGCAGATAGAGGGTCATTTCTGGGGGGGTGGGACTGAACCGCATGTCTGCCTGGGGGGTTACCAACTGGGATCCCGAGCTGTTTCGTTGTGTGGTGGGTGTTGCAGCACCCTGTACCAGTGCAGGCTCCCCAACTTGACTTGACTTGGTCAAACAGTTCAGATGTAATTTAAGTACGTATTGCAGTCTTTCATTTAAGGGGATTTGCATTCATTTCAGTCACACTGTGTAGAAATGGCAGCAATTCTTCTACATGGTCTCCCATTTCAGGGCACCATAATGTTTGGGAGAAATGGTGTTCCAGGTGTTTGTGATTCTTCAGGTTGGTTTCATGGCTTCATAAAATACCTCAGCCTGCTTCTACCCTTTTGAGTCTGTAGTCGCCATTGACAAGAGGACAAGAGCTGTGCCAATGAAAGTCAAAGAAGTCATCATGAGGCTGAAAAACAAGAATCAAACCATCAGAGTCAATCAGTAACACCGAAATCAACTGTCGGGAATATCATGAAGAAGAAAGAACACACTGGTGGGCTCAGTAATCACAAAGGGACTGGTAGGCCAAGGAAGACCACCACTGCTGATGACAGAAGCATCCTCACTATGGTCATGACAAATCCCCCAAACGCTTGTCTGACAGATCATCCACAGTCTACAGGGGGCCGATGTGGACGTGACAGAGACGACTATCAGCAGAAGACTTCATGAACAGAAACACAGAGGACACCCTGCAAGATGCAGACCACTAAAACAGGACAGCCAGATTACAGTTTGTGACAAAGGACTTGAAAGAGCCTACAGAATTCTGGGAAAAGGTCTTGTGGACAGATGAGACAAAGATGAACCTCATCAGTGGGATGGAAAGAGCAAAGTGTGGAGATGAAAAGGAACTACCCATGATCCAAAGCAGACCACCTCATCTGTTAAACATGGAGGTGCTGGGGGTGTTATGGCTGCCACAGGTCCTGGCACACTTCTCTTCATTGATGATGGCACTGCTGACGACACAGTGAATTGTGGGGAGTGTAGAAACATCTGATCTGCTCAAATTCCAGAAAATGTCTCCAAACTCACTGAACGGCGCTTCATCCCACAACAAGGTAATAATATAGACACACTGCTAATGTGACACAGGAGTTTATCAAAGCTAAAAGATGGAAAAGCCAGTCACTTGATTTAAAACAAGTTGAGCAAAACTTAAGGGAAGACAAGCCCCCCAAAACAAGCAGGAGCTTAAGATGGCAGCATTAGAGGCTTGGCAGAGCAGCACCAGACAAGACCCTCAGCACCCGGTGATGTCGATGAATCGCAGACTTTAAGCAGTCATTGCATGTGAGGGATACATGACAATGTCCTAAATATGACAACGGCTTTAATTGACCTGCCATTGCTGTGTGCCAAGCACTAGGGTGCCCTGAAATAGGGGGAGACCATGCAGGGCCGTCTTAATGCATGGGCACGCTGGGCAGTTGCCCGGGGGTCCCACATGTATAGGGGCCCACGCTTTTTCTGATGCCTATGTATGTTTCTGTTTTGCAATCCAAACAGGGGTGCCAGTGCTCTACTTTGCCCAGGGGCCTATGATGCTGTTAAGATGACCCTAAGACCGTGTAGACAAAGTGCTGCCATTTCTACATACTGTGACCGAAATGAATGCAAATACCCTTAAACGAAAATCTGCAGTGTGCCTGAAATGTTTGATTTGTAATTTGAAACTGTGGAGCAGAGGGGCAAATCGTGTCCTAGTCCCAAACATTATGGAGGGCACTGTACGGGTGACGATATTAACCCTTTATAGCTCCTTTGAAAGGGCGTCCCGTCATAAAGGTCTACACAGCCAACAGGATTATAACTCCCATCTTAATGACATAATGAATCAGATTTCAAAGTTAGTAAAGATCAGAGTAAAACTAACGTGTGGCACCTCCAGTACCCTCCCATGAGGCACTGGTGTCATCGAAGTGCTTTGGATTTGGTTAATTTATTTATTTTTTTTACCCCTGCCATAGCTACTTGTTCTTCTTTTCAAGTATGCTGGCAGAAATATCCGTCTCTGACTGGGTTTACATTGTAACATTTGTGCCAGCTGGGTATCAGCTGCTGAGCATGTGTCGCCTCCTGTTTGGGTGGCGTTTGTTCTTTGTCCATGGTGTAGCAGTTGTGAGCCTGTCACATGATGGGGGGGCTATCTTCTCCATTCCACGTTGCTGTCTCTCATTGTGACACGTGCAGATAGTCCGACATGTACTATTTGTGTTTTACTAGTTAAACCTACACACTCGGCACCATTGACATGACACTGTCATCAAACCTGCAGACCACAATGGCATGGTGGAAGTCTGGCAGAAAGACCTACGTATTGCAGAAACTTCTGAACATCTCTCTAATGCAAATGTTCAGGATGATTACCAGCAGGAGGAAAGTTCCACCATTTCACTTCTACTCAGGAGAAAGGAGCGGCCTCCTCACGCCAACCGCCTCAAGTGGTGTAGCAGGTCCACAGCTCAGATTGAAAAGGCCAGTTTTATTTTAAATAGACTAGGGGGCTTCGCTCGCCCACCCCCGGCTTTGGTTTACCGGATATACAATTTAAAGAGATTGTTATTTTCATGGGAATTGTTACATATGCATTATTTTCACTTTTGCTTTAAAAATTTTGTAAAACAATACTTGTCCTTTATTTCCGTATAACGCTGCTCGTGTTGTGAAGGCTGAACGCACGCTAAGGAGATGCCGTCGGATCATCTGCTGTCTTTCTGCTGCTGCTGCTGGCGAGCTGCATGTTCTTTTTGTCACGCTGCCATGTCGACCATTTAAAAGCAGCTGTCCTTTTGTCCACTTCGCGTGTCTGCCGCTCGCGTTGTGAAGTGTGTGTGTGGGGGGGGGGGGTTAGGGTTTGGCTGAATGCATGCTAAGGAGAAGCGTTCGGATCATCTGCTGGCTTGCTGCTGCTGGCGAGCTGCGTGTTCTGCTAGTCATTGTTTTAAGAGCTGGGAGCACATGAAGCGTGTCTGCCAAAAGCATTCCAACAACTGCTAGGTTAGATGTCCGTGGACTTGTTTTAAATGTTGTCTCACTGCCTTGTCTCGCGTGACGTTAAAGTGTCTCTCGCGGGACGTCAAATTGTCTTCGCGGGACGTCAAATTGTCTTCCGAGAAGATCACGTCTCATCTCCCTAGTCTCCCTCCCAGGATTATTTTTTTATAATAGAGAAATAATCGCTGCACTCGCAGTTTAAAGAGGGAGACGTGATAGTGTGGCCAAAGTGGGCAGTCCTCGCTTAAGTGCACAGGTGAGGAGTCGTCCGTATCCGTGATTGATGCCAGGAGCTGCTCATCGTAACACCTGAGCCACGTCCCCGTAATAAATAGGAGGAGAGAAGACCGGTAAAAGAGTGAGAGAGCAGAACTGGGGGTAGCACAAGAGAGTGGACGAGCCAGCCAGCTGAGGAAGAGGAAGGTCAGTGCAGTCGGGGGTCCCAGATAGAGCGAGTGATCGGTGCTCAAGGGAGCGGATCGCGCGCACTGAATAGGAGAGTGGGTATGATCGAGGAGGAGTCCGCCCTAGGGATCTAAGGGACGACTACTTGTGCAAGAAGGAAGACAGGAGGACAACCAGCCCCGAGAGGTCTAGAAAACTCCGGTGGAGGCAGCCAAGATTGGGGTCAGTAACGAGAGGACCGCGGCGGCTGAGCAAACTTTACAGGCTGGGAAGGAGCTGTCTGGCTGGTGTGGCCCCAATAACTGCTGCCTCAACACAGCACAGCGAGATTGTCCGAGGTCAACACTCCTCCCATCATCCTTCACAGTCCCGCAATCGTACCTTGGATCCCTGAGGTGGTCATCTGCCATGCTTGCCCTGATTGCCAGTGCAGATCCCTAGCCTCAGAGCCACCACTCCACCCATTACACTTGTGTGAAACCACATCTGAGTACGGAGTGCAGTTCTGGTCCAGTTATGGAAGGACAATAGATAGACAATAATAATACTCTTTAGATATGGAAGGACAATAGATAGACAATAATAATATTCTTTAGATATGGGAGGACAATAGATAGACAATAATCAAAAATAATACTCTTTAGATATAGAATGACAATAGATAGACAATAAACAATAATAATACTCTTTAGTTATGGAAGGACAATAGATAGACAATAATAATATTCTTTAGATATGGAAGGACAATAGATAGACAATAATCAAAAATAATACTCTTTAGATATGGAAGGACAATAGATAGACAATAATCAAAAATAATACTCTTTAAATATGGAACAACAATAGATAGACAATAATCAATAATAATACTCTTTAGATATGGGAGGACAATAGATAGACAATAATAATACTCTTTAGATATAGAAGGACAATAGATAGATAATAATAATACTCTTTAGATATAGAAGGACAATAGATAGACAATAATAATACTCTTTAGATATGGGAGGACAATAGATCGACAATAATCAGTAGTAATACTCTTTAGATATGTGAGGACAATAGATAGACAATAATCAAAAATAATACTCTTTATATATGGAACAACAATAGATCGACAATAATCAGTAATAATACTCTTTAGATATGGGAGGACAATAGATAGACAATAATCAAAAAAAATACTCTTTAGATTTGGGATGACAGTTACAATACCACAAGAACAAACATGGGAGAACATGCAAACTCCACATAGTGTATCTAGTGACCAGGTTAGGATTTGAGCCTTGGATGCCATCTTTGAGGCTGCAATGCTAATCACTGCGCCCCCTACCGTGACACTTGTATCTAAGGTAAATGGAGTGGTGGTCAGCGGTGCACTCTGTTACAAATGGCAGATTTTGATACTTTTGTGGGAAAAACGTAGTAAAATTGTACTCGCAACACACTCTGGATTTATCTGTCGTTTATTAAATTCACTGAAAACGTTCAAGTAGATGACTGAACATTTCAACATTATTTCATGTTGTGCCTCTTTTTCCTTTCCCACAGGTGGACAATGCGACCAGGGCTGCCACTTCAATGTGTTTGGAATAAGAAGTCCACCCAAAAAGGCCATGAGAAGTCACCGGTGTGTCCCCAGTCCAAATGAGGTCCAGCAGGTCCTCCTTTCAGTGTCTCTCTTTCTCTGGCACCCTGCTGACCCGGTGAGGAAGATCAAACAAAATGAGGAAAACATGGATTTACAAGTAAAATGAAGACATTTCTTCTCATGAGTTACAACTGTCAATGTCTGGCCCGTGTCCATCTCCCCGCTGCTAGCGTTGTGCTTTCTCTGCTAATGTAACGCATTAGGCATGGCCAGCTCTGTAGGGACAGTGAACCGGTTTCCTCTGTGCCAGCTTCACTGTTTCCATTTAAACAGGTGTTAGCGGCCTCCAGCTGCTTGCAATTTAGATGCAGCTGAGCCCACTTTACTATACAAGAGCCCTTGTCCGCGTCTAAATTTAGGGGGCCTTGTCATGCAGGGGAGTGACGTGATGGCTGGATGGCAGTAGCGAATATCTTGTTGTAGAGTTGTAGACAAAAAAAAAAAACTAGGAGAGAATCACTTTTAGGGGCTACACTTGCTATAGATGCCCACCCAACAGGTTAGTTTTGACCTCTGAGAACACAAGAAACTGAAGCCAAAAGCAATACACTAGCAATATGAGTATATAAGGAATATTAGGCAATACGAGAATATAAGTAGGTAAGAAAATGGGGAGGGCGGCACGGTGGCGCAGTGGGTAGCGCTGCTGCCTCACAGTTAGGAGACCCGGGGTTCGCTTCCTGGGTCCTCCCTGCATGGAGTTTGCATGTTCTCCCCGTGTCTGCGTGGGTTTCCTCCCACAGTCCAAAGACATGCAGTTTAGGTGCATTGGTGATTCTAAATTGTCCCGTGTGTGTGCCCTGTGGTGGGCTGGCACCCTGCCCGAGGTTTGTTTCCTGCCTTGTGCCCTGTGTTGGCTGGGATTGGCTCCAGCAGACCCCCGTGACCCTGTAGTTAGGATATAGCGGGTTGGATAATGGATGGATGAAGAAAATGGGGGTCAGCCCATTATGTCAAAAAAGACATAACAGCACTTGAAGTGAACCCAGGACGGACTTAAGGACATGTCGTACTTGGACAGACTCCGAGAATTCAACCTGTTTAGTCTCGAGCAGAGGAGACTGTGTGGGGACCTCATCCTGGTCTTCAAGATCCTCAAAGACAATGATAAAGTTGATCCAACAGAATTCTTTTGACTAAATTGTGAATCACATATTCAAGGACACCGGCATATTTACGACTGAAGCCAGGATGCTCTTCTTTACACAAAGAGTTTTGGGAGTCTGGAACAAAATACCGAGACATTGAGTTGAAGAAGAAACCCTGAGAACCTTTAAGAAGGACCTGGCTGAGATACCGGGACAGTTCAGCTATTAGCTAAACACACGAGCCTTGTCGGCACAGATCTCTAGCCTCAGAGCTATTTATGTCCAAACATGTTAACAAAATTAAAAAAATGAAAGCATTTCATGGGGTGTACATACTTTTTCACACGACTTGTTTGCAATTTCCATCTGTGGAAAAATAAAAAGACTAAACCCACCCTTAGCTCTGCTCGCTGGATTTGCCCCCTCAAGTCCTCTAACTGTCTATAGCAGACTCTGACATCGACAGACAGGACATTTCTCTCGCTCATCCATGCAGAATTCTTCCAGCTGGCTGATGTTCCAGGGGTATCTTGTGGACACAACCTGTTTCAAATCCCCTCTACCCTATAGCGCCTCAATGGGATTCAACAATTGGCCATTCCAGAACATGGAACAACAACAAGATGGAGGACGCTGTTCCTTGTGCTTGCTAGGTTCTGAATGGCCTGTTATTCTCCTTCATTCTTTGATAGCACAATACTCCATTTTTGAGGTTTCTGGCATCCCTTTTGACTTGGGCCTAAAGTAAGAAATAAGGACAAGCATAAAAATTTGTGATTCACCTCTATCCGTACACAGGAACTCATCTTTGGCCAATTATAAAGTTGGCACTAGTGCAAGTCAAACGGCTTTCATCGCCTCTCGTATGTTAGAGTGATGGAACTGTTCACATACATGCATATCGCCGACCTTCAAAACATTTTCCTCTCATTTCTAAAATGTGTTCTCCCTGTCCCGTAACCTCTCTCTATGTTTCCGTCATCTGTTCCTCACATACTCAACAGTTACGAAGTGCAGTCGGCACCTCCTGAGAAGCTTTTTAGAACTAGACGAGAACAGGCCATTCAGCCCAACAAAGCTTATCAGTCCTATCCACTTAATTCTTTTACAATAACATCAAGTCGAGTTTTGAAAGTTCCTAAAGTCCTCCTGTCAACCACACTACTTGGTCACTTATTCCAAGTGTCTATCGTTCTTTGCGTAAAGAAAAACCTCCTAATGTTTCTGTGAAATTTACCCTTCACAAGTTTCCAACTGTGACCCCATGTTCTTGATGAATTCATTTTATAATACCAGTCTTGTGCCACTGGACTAATTCCCTTCATCATTTTAAACACTTCAGTCAGGTCTCCTCTTGATCTTCTTTACCTTAAACTGTAAAGGCTCAGCTCTGTTCATCTTTCCTCATAACTCATCCCCTGTAGTCCCTGAATCAACCTAGTCGCTCTTCTCTGGACCTTCTCTTGTGTTCCTATGTCCTTTTTGAAGCCTGGAGACCAAACCTGCCCACAGGACTCCAGATGAGGCCTCACCAGTGTATTATAAAGCTTCAGTAGAACCTCCTGTGACTTGTACTCCACACATCAAGGCGCTATATAACCTGACACTCTGTTAGCCTTCTTAATGGCTTCTGAACACTGACTGGATGTCGTTAGCTTAAACTCCTAAATCCTTCTCATAAGGTGTACTCTCAATTTTCTGACTTCTCATGATGTATGCAAACCTAACATTTTTACTTCCTATTTGTAATACTTTACATTTACTGACATTAAACTTCATCTGCCATAAATCTGCCCACCCTGTCTGCTATCCAAGTCCTTCTGTAATGATATAACGGATTCCATATTATCTGCTTGGCGACACGGTGGCACAGTGGGTAGAGCTGCTGCCTCGCAGTAAGGAGACCTGAGTTTGCTTCCTGGGTCCTCCCTTCTTGGAGTTTGCATGTTCTCTCCATGTCTACATGGGCTTCCTCCAGGTGCTCTGGTTTCCTCCCATAGTCCGACTTGAATTGAAGAAGCCACACAGACTGACTTAGCCAGAGAGTTACGGTAGCAGAAGTTTTTCCTTGCATTTTTTTTAAATCAACGGGGATTGTTGGGTTGGCACCCCCAGAAATGTATCAGCCTGTCATTCCCTCAGATGACCACACCAGTCACTGGCCAACTTCCTGTCCCATCTTTTCTGACACAAGCACACACCAAAGTTCATAAAGTCTATTCAATCTTTGTAGTGAATGCCACTCCTAACCTTGCAATTTTTGCTAATCAGCTGACAGCTGAAACCGGTTAAGTTCCTCTTCTTGGATGGGATGCCCTGTAGGTCAAGACAGAGGAACCATTACCGACTCGAAAATTGGCTCCACATCTCATATGGCGTAATCACATGCATGTGGGCTATCCATGAACTCCAAGTGAAAGCGTTTTGTATGGAGTTGGTGGAGGGAGGTGTGAGGGAGATTGAATGAGGGGAGTGGGGGGGTGGGGGTGGGGGTGGGGGGCTCAAGTCCCGTTGCTAATTTCATGTAGCTGGAACATAAGTAAGGTGAAGCTGAAGATAGTGGCATCTTCCACAAGGATCCTTCATTCACCATGGCCTCAAGTTTTCCATCACAGGGCCAAATCAACTTTATTGTCATGTGTACTCAGTACAAAGAAACATTTGTCAGGTCAGCTGACATAAATAAATAAATAAATAATAAATAAATAAATAAATAAAACTAAACATTCTGCCCTTTGCAGGTTTACAATTTGCAGATCTGCCTATTTGCTAGTTTGTATCAAGTAAATGGAGTTCTGCGATCTTGTGCTGTAGCAGCACTACTTAACTCTTTCAGGGCTGATGTCGACTTTTATCAAAAGGAGGAGTTGACGATGGTAATCATCTGTAAACTGTGACAAAACCAACCGTTATGTTTTAGTTGGACTCTTGTTGCTAGAAGGAAAGTTAGCTTCATTGGTTTGACCGAGATTTCATGCGCTCGTGTGAGTAGCAAAGCGCAAACAAGAGCAAAAATGGCACTGACATAATGGCGAGAGATCAAAGCGAATGCGTAAAAGCAAAATACTCTGTGGACGAAGTTCTGCCTATTATCTCTGAACTGGACTATGACTTGTCGCACTCCAATTTTGATACAAGGGATCGAAAATGAATATGAGGTTCCAGCTTCAGCTGACTGGTCCCCAGCTAATTGTGGTGATGAGCAGGTTCATGTAGCTGACATGCCTATGGCAATGTTCGCCAGGAGGACTGCCACTTAACAATGATAAGAGGTAGAAACCAGATTGCAAAGCACAGCGACCATGACCGGTGCTATATTATGTGAAACCATTGCTTTTCAGAAACTATGGTTTTTGGAAAAAATATTCAGCTCTCAAAGAGTTAAACGGACTGCGAATCCCAGCAGTCCAAGAAGTACTTTAGCAGTTGCCACAAGGGCTTCTGGGTGAAATAAGATGAGGTGCTACTTTTAAAAGGGAGCCATTAGAAGCCGTCAGGATCGCAATGGCCTGGTGTCTTTTTGCTTCATTGCACAGTTAGATTTAAGTTCTTGTCCTGTGCCCACTCGTTCGTGTGATTTCGCTTGGGGTGGAAAACGTCTTCAGCTGGGGCATGCTCTCAACTTCAGAAACATCTTCAGTTACACTGGCACTGCGGTAGGGCAAAACTTTACATAATGCTCAGGGGGCTGCTCACTGGGGATTTCCTTTCATAACTACACTACCATCTGCATCTGCGAAAGTGGACTGTGCTGTGTTTGTCGTTTATCGTTTTGTGCTTAGTGTTTTGTTGGATTTGTTTTCTATCTGTGTTCAGTTAAATATTTATTATCACCGTCAGGCTTTTGGGTGGGTTTCTGCGTATGCAATTCTTGTTTCATTTTCTTTGCCTCATTTTTTATGCAATATGTTCCATTTCATTTTGATTTAACCACCATTTACGTGTCTCTGTGTCTGAGTGTACGAGCCGAGTCAATGCTGGATATGTTCCTGGGGGGGGGGGGGGTCCCCCAAATACAATAAATAAATCACCGTTTTAGGACTGTGAGCGCCTCGTGGGTGTACAACACTTGTACCTAGAAAATGTAAAGAAAACCTAAAAGGTCTAATGAGTCCTAAATGCATAATATTTGTATGATTTTTTCATTTTTATTGTTTACTACTATAAATATACACAGGAATGTATTATAATTAATTAAATTTTGTAAACATTTACAGTTCATTAAAGAACTGCAGAACTGAGTACTTTGCCTGGGGGATGCCCCCCACATCTTTGTCTCAGCAGCCAGCCTCACACCCGTGATGATTTGCAGTGTTCTTTCTATCACACATTTCCCGCAACTTTTTCACATTTAGTGCAATAAACAATATATAATATACACTGTATATATTTATTAGGGGGTACTCATACATAAACCCACCAATTCTGAAATGCTAAATCACCTAACTTGCAAGTCTTTGGAACATAGTGTGGAAACCAGTTTTTTGGCACCATGTGGAGCTATGGCAAAATGCAGAATGCCTTGGACAACCTGAGAGGGTCCAAGACCTTCTTAATTACCTTTGGGAAGCCCTAAAAACCTCCAAATCAAAATTGTGTTTGTGTGTGTGTGTGGGGGGTTGGGGATGGTATCTCCTAAATTTTTAAAATATGTGATGGTGTTATAAATTACTTGATTCCCATTAGTGTGTTCCTGAGAAAATACGATCAGCTATAAATTCAGAAGGAGGTCATTGGAGGTGGTGATGATGGTGGTGGTGGTGGGGTTCCTTTTATTTTCAGGTCTGTAACACCCTTGAAATGGCATGCTTGTGTTGCCCATGATCTTAAGTAAGGCAAGCTACAGTGCTGGTCTGTGGCAGGCAGGTATGAACTCCATACCTCTGATGAGACATCAGGCGCCCCTTTCTGCAGTCTCCACAGCCAGAATCAGCCCACCAGCACATTGAATCAAAGTGCATCATCCTCAGAGAGCTCTTGTGATCTTGGTATGATGACACCACACCTGTCCATGGTAAAGAGACATTATCCACCTGCATACATCTCAAAGAAGTTCAAATCATTGGCACCTCATCTGGAACACCAGACTCTGGTGATAAATGGAGGGGTGGGCTTACTTTTTCCATGTGACAAATGCTTGTTATTAAGATTATGAGAATGAATACACCACGACCATTTGAGGTGTCATTTGCTCAAGCAGATCACCTTTATCTGTAGGCACCATTTGTATAAAGGTCTACCGTTTGCCTGTTCAAATATTTTGGAAAACTCAACATTGTCCATGAGGTGCACTTACTTTTTCACAGAGCTGTAGATAATTGTATATTTCAACGTACCAGAGTTAAATGTTACTTTTAAACCACTACTGGAATGATAATAGGACCACTCTGATGGCCATATTGTGCACACTGAGCTCCAACTTTCTCCAAGTTGACTCAAAAAGTGTGTCAAGTGCGGGTACTGAATTGGAATCCATGTGGGTGACAGCCCATCTCCTAGCCACCGTGCCACAAACCAAAGCACCACCAGACCTCTGCGGTCATAATCGCATAGCCCACAGGAGCGAACAGTCCCATGACTGATGTCTTTCTGCCCTCCACAGTGGACTGCCGCACATGGCCTCCTATGATTTATTATTATCGCCCTCTGGAAAGCGTTGACCCATTTTTGCCGTTGGTGGAGTGGCTATGATGCTCTGCTTGCGTGACCAGCACAGACGTTGTGTAACACTTATATAACGGTTATGTGACACTCTTTGTGGCTTATGTTAGGAGGAGAAAATGAGAAGCAGGTTTCTAGGATTCTGGAACTTTGGAAATTGTCAAGCCAGGGAAGGGGCTCATGAGAATGGAGGCCACAGACAATGAAAGGCAGGGTGAGATCGCTTGTGAAGGGGATCGAGCTTGGATGGTCTGGTGGCACTGAAATGAACTGGGAATAGGCCACCCATGATACTCTGATTGCATTCTGTTGTTTTAGGGGTGCTACCATGGTGATACCAGAACACACCCAAATGAAGAGCAGAAAATGAGGATTTTCTTCCCATGCCCACAGACAGGAAGGAAATGACACACGCAGCCATCCATCTCATCTGGGAATTATAAGACGAAGCAGAACTGACGTGCCAGTGTTTGAATTATCATGGCGCATAAACATCTGAGATGGCATCACTATGCCACTTAGCCACCAGCAAAACACATATATAAATTAATGAGCACCTACTCATTGTCTGCCACCGTTTCTATCACCAGATAACCTGTCAGCTTCTTGGACCTCTGATGGGATGACACCTGGGCTACAAGACGTTCTACGCACCTCCCCAGATGAGTCGCCTCAAATTGGGACCCTAGTGCTGCCATAAGGCCGACAATGTCTCAGCACCATAACAGGTTGTGATCCCCCATCAAGTCTGACCCCACTGGCTCTCTTGCAGTTTCAACTCTAATAATAATAATAATAATTCTTTACATTTATATAGCGCTTTTCTCACTACTCAAATCGCTCTCCGCACAGAGAGATCATGACCAACCATTAAGCCTCATTTCAGGTCCAGGGCAGTCATTTGCCCTCTTGAGGCGATTGTAGTGATGCGATTCACACCATCAGAAAGTCTGTGATTTATTTATTTTCTGGTAGGGACTCTAGGAACACACCCAGCCTTGACCCCGCCATGCACACACTCACTCACAGACACAGTTAGTGGCCCAATGAATTGATAAACAATAATGAAATATATTAATCAAATAAAGGAAAAACAAACATGCAATATAACAGAAAACACATATCCAAAAACCCTCCCTGTTTCCCCAATGGCGATAACAAAGCCAAAGACAACACAAGAAACAGTAAACAATGTCCAAACCAGTCCAATATAGTTGATGATGGACGGGTGAGTGAAGATCCTGCGAACGTTTCACTGTAAGCAATGTAAAGTTTTGTCCTACCAGTTTCCTGATGCAGAGTGGGATGAGATGACTCTCTGATGCATTTCCGACAGCACTACCAGGTGTAACAGAAGAGCTGCCCATAAGGACTCAGCATCTGCTGCATCACCACCTGGTGGTGCCCATGGACCCCAACAGGGCTGTATCCAATTCCAACTCCCATGGAGCCCTGTGGGAGTCCGAGGCAAGGGCCCGGCCATCCACCACAACAGGCAAAGTGACATTTTTAAAGAAATGAGTTTATGTGTAATTCTAATTACGAATAGTCAGACACAAGACAGACCATACATCCAGACAAGAGCAGTAATCGAAGAGCATCAACGGCTAATCCAAATGGGTGAGAACAGCATACGAATGGATAGACGGAACAATCGTGATCCTCCGGCGTCTTGACGGTTCCATTTTTAAAGGGCCCACTGGCTCAATCTTCTTCATAGCAGCCCATGTGCGCTCAGAAACTGTCCAAGAGTGGAAACAGATACAAAGAACAAAAAGAAAAGTTGAGAAAATAAATTGGAATGTGTTTTCTTGAAGAACAAGTGTGTACAATTAAAGGACAACTGATACAGAAACTAAAATATCTATTACTAAAAAGTTTTAAGGAAATAGATCCATATTCCAGTGATACCAAACTTTATCTCCAAGTAAAATTATAAGAACATAACCAGAAGAAGTTGCAAAAAATAATTAATGCTAGATTAAATAAATACATGCTAAAAACTAAAAATAAATATCTGCGGAGGGGGAGGAGGAGGTTGGGAGCTGGGGCTGATAGAGAGTTGCCACATCCACCACATGACAAACCTAAAGTCAAAATAAAAAAAAAAACTAATTTTAAATCTAAAAAGAGATAGAAAAAAATATATAATCAACCCAAATTCAAGTCCTGAACTTAAGAAATATTACATTGTAAAGCCTAAGCTTAAGCCAAACATAAAAATAAATACTGTATCTACAATTACGGTGGGTTGGCACCCTGCCCGGGATTGGTTCCTGCCTTGTGCCCTATGTTGGCTGGGATTGGCTCCAGCAGACCTCCGTGACCCTGTGTTCGGATTCAGCGGGTTAGATAATGGATGGATGGATGGATGTATCTACAATTAAATAATAAAAACAATGAATAAACTTAAATGAAACTAAAAAATGAATACCTAAGGTTAAAAAATTTAAAACCTAATTCTAAATTTAAATCAAGTGTAAAAATTAATATTTAACATTAAGAAATCCAAAACTAAGCCTAAGCTTAATGTGAACTTAATTTACAAAACAGCAGAGACAGGGAGGCGTACGGCACAGACAAGCACCATAGACATCATTCTCACAGAGACCACCGAGGCGAGAGGACGCAATGTAAGCTCTCTCTGACCTAAGAATACCATAAAAAGAAAACTAAGACAAGAGATTGCCTTGACCTGTAAGGAAGGAGTCCCGGGGTTGATGCCATGCCTGGGGTGGAGATTGCACTCCCTCGACAAAACACGAAAGAGAAAAGACCCCCTTTTGTAAGGGATGTCTGGCAGCCGGGATGCCCAAGAAATGGAAGGATGGGTCAAAGGCAGCCTTTTTAGGGTGCTGCTTCCCCCAGAACTCTAGATGGCAGCACCCCTAGATTTCAGCGGTGCCCCAGATTCCCACAGGGCACCATGGGACTTGGAGTTTTTTATCTCAGCCCTGTTGGGTACTGTGGGTGCTGTAAAAATGGAGGAGCTGTGGGGCACGGGGTTTCCGCCTAATCTGCAAGTGCTTGCAGACCACTTGGGCAGAAGAGCAGGAGCACTTCCGGGTTGGCCAATATAATAGGACTTGCCAGCCTCACAGGGTGGATCCTGAGTCGTGAGGATGGAGGACAAGCTTACTAGAGGAGGAGTGAGAAAGAGAAAGAAAGAAAGAAAGAAAGAAAGAAAGAAAGAAAGAAAGAAAGAAAGAAAGAAAGAAAGAAAGAAAGAACTGTGCATATTTGGTGTTGGGTGGCACGGTGGCACAGTGGGTAGCGCTGCTGCCTCGCAGTTAGGAGACTCAGGTTCGCTTCCCAGGTCCTCCTTGCGTGGAGTTTGCATGTTCTCCCCATGTCTCCCAGTGTCCTCTGGGTTCTCCGGTTTCCTCCCACAGTCCAAGGACATGCAGGTTAGGTGCATTGACGATCCAAAATTGTCCCTAGTGTGTGCTTGGTATGTGTGTGTGTGTGTGTGCATGTGTGTGTGTGTGTGTGCGCCCTACGGTGGGTTGGCGCCCTGCCTGAGGTTTGTTTCCTGCCTTGTGCCATGTGTTGGCTGGGATTGGCTCCAGCAGACCCCCGTGACCCTGTAGTTAGGATATAGTGGGTTGGATAATGGATGGATGGATGGATGGATATTTGGTGTTTGTACTGTACTGTGTTGTTGGGGGTGCAACAGAAAGGCACTTCCCCCACTAAAGAATAAACGTGTGCTGTGTTGAACCTCGACTCTGTGTCTGGCTGTGTCCGGGGTTTGGGGAGCCGTATGCCCCCTAGTGGTCCACACTATCATCACCTAACCCTATAACATAAGACATTCAGCCTCAGACTCAGTTCCAAAGTTCCATTGGTGTAACACTGGACCTCCACTCGATGAGCCACCGATCCATCACGGACGGGACACATCCTATGCAGAGCTGACTAGTTTTCATCAACCCTGTGTTCACATTTTTGAGACATGGCAGGGAAATCTCAGGTACCTAGAAGAAGAAGAATAAAACATGGAGAACATGGAGACGCCACACAGACTGCGATTCGAAGCTGGCCTTCCGAAGCTGTGAAGCAACTGCATTAACCATCACAAGCAGATGATACGTTCAAACTCAAATTCAGGCCTACAAAAAATGAATCCAATTAAAAAATGACTGGCTTCAAGTCAAAAGAAGTTCAGAAGCGTCCAGATTTTATATTTCAAAACGCCATGGAAACTTGTAGCTTTATTTTGGCAGTAGAAATGTTTCCTTTCTTGTGGCAGTGTGGCTCGCTTGCCAGCAGCTAATGAAACTTGCTTTGTTTTCGATTAATTTTGCTCGTTCCATTTCTTGCTTTTTTTTTCATAAGTGGGTTTTAATAAAACACATTCAAGATCTCCTAAAAAAAAATGCAATTTTTGGCCCGACTTGAAGGTTTTACAGAGGTGACAGCCTCCAAAGGATCAACTTCATGGGTCATTATGGAGGACCAATCTGTCTCCTGCTGAGCTCCTCAGCACAAGATATGGTTTGATTTTGAGTCACGACGGCCATCGCTCTTCTGCAGTGTGAGAGTGCAGGTTCTCACATCCCGGCCGGGTTTCATTTTATGGAATGGCGGACCTCCGCATAAGTCAGGGCTCTGAGGACGTCTAATGGGATGACTCACGGAGCACCTCTTCAACTCCCGGCCAGCAGGTCTGGTACTGAGAATGACCCCGAAGTCATGCAGTTAGGTGAATTGGTGACGCTAAATTGGCTGTGTGTGTGTTCACACTGTGTTGGGCTGGCACCACGTAAAGAGATTGTTCCTGCCCTATGCTTGCGGGGTTAGACTCCAGCTCCCCCACGACCCTTGTCAGGATTAAGCAGGCTTAGAAAATGGTATGGTATGGTGTGAATGAAAGTGAGGAGTCCAGAGTCACGTGAAGATTCCTAACCATGGCTGATGGTGGAAGGGTGACATCTTGAAGAGCAATGCTTAGAGTGAAACCTGGGAAAGAAGAATCAGACCTCAAGTACAGAATATCTAACTCCGAAATGTTAATTATAAAGTGATGAGCATTCTTCCATGATGAGATGCAGAGAGATAGCTGGACTGAAATCTATGGATTATAAGAGGGAAATGAGAGGAAGATCTGTGCATCATCAGCAAAGAGGTGGTAGGAGAAGCCATGAGAAGAAATAACATTGCCTAAGGGAGTGAATGTAGAGAGAAGCGAGAAGTTGGACCCAACGCTGATCATGGAGAGACCCCTATGGAAAATACCAGTGGAGAAGACAAGGAGTTAAACCAGGAGACACGCAAGGATCAGGAAGGCAGGACTTGAACCATGCAGTCTAATGTAGACCCATGGATTCCTGATAAAAGGTTGAGAAGGATAAGGACAGAGCAGGAAGAAGTAGCTCAAGCAGATCTAAGAGTTTTTGGGACTGGAAGCAGTGCAGTTTCAGTAGAGTGATCCTCACAGAGTCCAGATTGAAAAGGATTGTTGTCAGCTTGTAGATTATGCATTCTAGAGATTCGGAAAGGAATGCACTAGTGAGACTGGTGAGACTGCATCTGGAGTACGGTGCGCAGTTCTTGTCACCACCCTACAGAGGGAGCTGTGCAGAGGAGAGCAACCAAGTGCATCCCAGAGTAAGGACAGGCCATACTCTGAGAGACTCAGAGAGTTAAAACAGTTTACTCGTGTGCAGAGGAGACAATGTGGGGACCTAATTCAGGTCTTCAAAGTTTTCAGAAGCATTGATGATGCAGATCATTCTGAATTCTGAGCATTTTCAGGACTGAAGCCAGGAAACATTTCTTCATGCAAGAGTTGTCGGAATCTGGAGTAAACTACCGAGATATGGAGTTGAAACAGAAACCTTGAGAACCTTTAAGAAATATCTGGATGAGTTATCGGGAGAGCTCAGCTATTAGGTAAACAATCAAGCTTGATGGACCTAATGGTCTCCTCTGATTTGTCCAATTCCTTTATGTTCTTATGTTCTGTCTCTTACTAATTCCACTATACCAACCATTAATCCTCTTTCCACGTCTGGGGTAGTCATTTACACTCTTGTGGGGGTCACAGTGACACTAAGATTCACACCAACTTGAAGATTTTACAGAGGTGACAGCCTCCAGAGGGTCAACTTCATGGGTCATTATGGAGGACCGATCTGTCTCCTGTTGAGCTCCTCAGCACTGGATACGGTTTGATTTTGAGTCATGACGGCCGTCGCTCTTCTGCAGTGTGAGAGTGCAGGTTCTCACATCACGGCCGGGTTCCATTTTACGGACCCCTGTTTGTGAATGGTGGACCTCTGTGTATGTTGGGGTTATGAGGATGTCTAATGGGATGAGTCACAGAGCACCTCTGGTACTGAGAATGGCCCCGAACCTCTTGCACTGACATCCGGGGCCGAGGTGGACCCTGTTCCCTTGCATGGCTGTGGGGCCAGTATAATGGACGGTCTCTGCCAGGAGGCTGGCATTGAGGGCCAGTGTGTGACAAGTGTGATGGAAACCAGGGGTGTCAGCAACCCCAAAACCCGAACACAAACACACACACTGAGTCCCGTATTCTAATAAGGATGGTTCATTTACTCAAATACCTTCTCACAATACCACAAAGTAGCACAAGCACAAGTGATCTCTTTCTCTCTCTCTGTACAATCCACAATTCCTCTCTTCACCACACTGCCCTCCTCCAGTCGAGTGTTGCCATTCTTCCTCCCAGCTCTGACTCACTTGGACAAGGGAGTGCAGCCCCTTTTACTGAGGACCCGGAAGTACTTCGGTGCCAGGGTGACTGCCTAATGGAAGTCCTATTGTAGGGAGCACGTCTCCCTGCAGCTCCCCCTTTGCAGCACCCAGACACCCCATCAGGGCTGTATTGCTGGACTACACTTCCCATGATGCCCTACTGGCTCCATGCTGGGCACCAATATCCAGGGCCACTGCCATCTAGTGTCCTGGGGGAATAAAGAGTCCCCAATGATGTCTTCTTCTTCTAGTGTCCTGTCCGTCCTTCTTCTCCAGCCATCACTTCTGGGTCTGGCTCCTTCCTGTCTCCTGGTTGGGATGCCCATCTGACTGTTCGGAGCCAGGAATCATCCCATCCTTTGGTCGGGATGCCCGTCCAACCCCTGTGGCATTTACACAGGTCATATCATTGGATTGCATTAAAGGGGGACATACTGTATAACTATTTAAAGACTGTTCTCATTTCTTATGTGCATAATTACTTTAGGCAGAGGAGGAAGTGCAGCAATGGATCTCCAGCAAGCTGACAACTCAGTGAGAGGGGGCACACGTCTCAGAGCGGGTGGGACTGGCAAAATGTGCCATGGAAGTGTGACAAATAAATCGAAAGTTTAAACTGAAAGATAGAAATCAAAGTCAGAGGGAGCGAGAGAGAGCAGCTGGTCCATCGATGGGCGGACGTGCTTATTTGCGGGTGTTGATTACATAGATCAGGGTTTCTAGTGTTGTGACCCACTTGTTACCACATAAGCATATTCTCGTCCCACCAAGGGTGGGATGGTGTTGTTGAATCGAGTATGAACGTCAGTGCGGGGGGAGGGACATACCTCATGGTAAAACAAGTGTAACAGTCAGAGGCGTCAGTCAAATAAATAAATGTAAATTAATCAGGGTCATGGAGTTGTAGGACACCAGCACCAACCTCAGTGCGCCCACTCAAATTTTAACATCCATCCAGTTCCTGAACACATTTTTTCCACTGAAGGATCTCCTTCACTATCAAGTTCAGGACGAGTACCAGTCCAGGGAAGAAAGCCAATCCATTTGACAGGCTAAGCCAATTCATCTGGCACACATGACCTTTGGGCCCCTTGTGGAAGCCAGACAAACACTCACAAAAACACAGGGAGGACATGAAAAAGTCCATATAGACCAGCGATCAGGACTGAAGTTGAACCCGGGATGCTAATCCATCTATTCTTCCATGTTGTGAATCCATTTTTCTGTTACAAGCTGATGTGAAGCTGCAGTCTATCCGGGCAGCATTGAGAGCCATGAAGCCTTGTATTGAAGTTCAGCTTTTCTGTCTGAACCAGACTGGGCCATTTAGTTGTGTCAATCGTATCCCAGTAGCAACAACAAGCACAAGGGAAAACCTGATCCTGCAGGGAGTACAAATCTACTAGGAGGCCCACCTGTAAACTCAATCATTTAGAGGCGTCAGTTATCCAAACTTTCACATCTTTGGGATCACCTGGAAAAAAAAAAACTCACATGGACACAGAGACAACATCAAAATTCCACACAGTCAGCGACTGCGAACTGAACTCTGATTAGTAGCCTTTGAGCATCCAGACCACCCTGCACCAAGCATAAAAAAAATTAAAATGTAAAATGCATTTTATGACACCAGGGAGACACACTTGGAGCACCTCTGCCATTACATTCCATGTCAGTTCTTATGCTGCCACTGTCACCTTGCCATACGGATTTGCCTGCTCAGTTGTGATGTCTTAACTTGCTGGCTTTGTGAAATAATTTCAGTGCAAACACATACGCCAAGCAAAGTCGTATTTTCATAAAATATAAACTTAGCATTTGGGTGGTTTGATTTGGCCCAGCATATTCCTTATTATTTCCACCAAGACCCATTATAATAATGCATCTGCCTTATTATAATCTGTTTCTATGGAAACGGTGGCAGCACTTAACGTCACTTTGGTTAATGCCATGGTTTCCAGTGACACATCCCTTACGTTAACTGAGGACGACTCTCAGTGGTGTTTTCTTTTAAATTTATGATTATGACCTTCCAGACTGGAACTTTTGCATTTATTCTTAATTAAGGCAGTTATTGAATTATTTCTATTAAAACTGTGTTATGAATAAAACTCAGTGTAATAATGAAGTTATAAAGCAAGCTATCTATCTATCTATCTATCTATCTATCTATCTATCTATCTATCTATCTATCTATCTATCTATCTATCTATCTATCTATCTATCTATCTATCTATCTATCTATCTATCTATCTATCTATCTATCTATGGAAGAGAAGGTCTGTGATACGGTTTGCATATTTGCAGCTGGAGATCCACGAAGGGAGAAAAAAGAATCACGTATCATAAAATAGTGTTTTTTATTCCTGAGCTTTCAACCCCTATCAGGGTCTTCATCAGAGGATAATACTTAGACTTACAAGAATCAAAGGCAATATATAGCAACACATTCAGTGGGGGGGTGGGGGGGGGTGGAGGTGACTAAGTCAGTATGATCAAGGGGGGGGGGGTTGTATAGTTTATTTATTGTGTACATGTTCTTCTTAAGTTGGCATATGCTGGATTTATGTCCAAGTGTCTGTTGATGGCGTTTTCATCTGATAGCCAAGACTCGGCCAACTCTCTGGCACTTTTAGTACTGGCCTTAAATTTTACTTTTACGTTGCCCCAATTGAATGTGTGTCCTGTCGATTTAGTATGTGCATAGATCAAAGATAGTGCGTCCTTTCTTCTGACGGCGTTGCGATGTTCCTGTACACATGTTGAGATTCTTTTTGACGTTTGTCCTATGTATAAAAGCAAAAATTGCATGGAATACTATAAACTGCGTTTCTATCTATCTATACTAATAAAAGGCAAAGCCCTCACTGACTGACTCACTCACTCACTCACACACTCATCACTAATTCTCCAACTTCCCGTGTAGGTGGAAGGCTGAAATTTGACAGGCTCATTCCTTACAGCTTACTTACAAAAGTTAGGCAGGTTTCATTTCGTAAGCGTAACGGTCATAACTGGAACCTCTTTTTTGTCCATATACAGTAATGGATGGCAGCTCGCTGGCCGTGGGAGGCGGGGTTGCGGGGGTTGCGTATCGCGTCATCACGCCTCACACGTAATCACGTGAACTGACTGTGAAGGAGAAAGGACGGCCTTATATGGCGTTCATTTATAAAACAGCGGACAGACTGTGTAAAGGCAGCTACATAAAAAACAGATCCTTAACAAATTGTTATTGGTATATTTTCCCTCAGTTTAAAAAGGTTTTCTTTTCTTCTTAATAAAAATTTAAAAGCAGAACTTCACCGCTGCAAAGAGCGCCTGACTTTATTGAAAAGAAACTGAACTTGCAGCGCCGCCGCTATTCAATGACACTTGCCTAACGCCTGACTTTATTGAAAAGAAACTAAACTTGCAGCGCCGCTCTTCAATGACGCGCCGCTATTCAATGACACTTGCCTAACGCCTAACTTTATTGAAAAGAAACTAAACTTGCAGCGCCGCCACTATTCTATGACACTTGCCTAACGCCTGACTTTATTGAAAGGAAACTAAACTTGCAGTGCCGCTATTCAATTACGTGCCGCTATTCAATTACACTTGCCTTACACCTGATGAGCCAAGAATTAGGGCGAAACACGTGTCGCATACTCTTTGCATTATTTGACAGTAAACTATTTTCAACCATTCTATGATCTGCTTCTCACAACTGAAGGCACCGTGGCGGATGTTAGCTGACTTGCTGGCCAACCATAAGCGTTACCTGGTAGGTAACCACCCATACAATCAGATTGTGATTCAGATTACGAATGCCATGAATGTAATTACCCCGATCTACATGCTGTCAAATAAACGAACCACACGCCGTGGCGCAACGTTAGGGGCTTCGCCTTTAGCGCTGACGTCTGAGGTTCGATTCCCGAGAGGGAGTGCAGTAGAGTGTGTACGCCTGATGAGCCCAGAATTAGGACGAAACACGTGTTGCGTACTCTTTGCATTATTTGACAGTAAACTATTTCAACCATTCTATGATCTGCTTCTCACAACTGAAGGCACCGTGGCGGATGTTAGCTGACTTGCTGGCCAACCACAAGCGTTACCTGGTAGGTAACCACCCATACAATCAGATTGTGATTCACACTACGAATGCCGTGAATGTAATTACCCCAATCTACATGCTAGAGAAAACCTCAATGAAGAAGAAACAGAGTGTAAGTATACACATTAACACATGTGCAATTAAACGTGTGCATTTACGGGGTGATTTCTCAGGCTTAAAAGCTCACCATTTATTAAAAAGTTAAATTCAAACTGTTTTCATTCTGAAGGGCACAAACCACGTTGGATTTCAGCCAGATAGATAGATAGATAGATAGATAGATAGATAGATAGATAGATAGATAGATAGATAGATAGATAGATAGATAGATAGATAGATAGATAGATAGATAGATAGATAGATAGATACTTTATTAATCCCAAGGAGAAATTCCCATACTCCAGCAGCAGCATACTGATACAAAAAACATCCATCCATCCATCCATCCATTTTCCAACCCGCTGAATCCGAACACAGGGTCACGGGGGTCTGCTGGAGCCAATCCCAGCCAACACAGGGCACAAGGCAGGAACCAATCCCAGGCAGGGTGCTAACCCACCGCAGGACACACACAAACACACCCACACACCAAGCACACACTAGGAATATGAAATTAAAGAGTGATAACAATGCAAGTATACAGACAGACAATAACTTTGTATAATGTTAACGTTTACCCCCCCGGGTGGAACTGAACAGTCGCATAGTGTGGTGGAGGAACGATCTCCTCAGTCTGTCAGTGGAGCAGGACAGTGACAGCAGTCTGTCATTGAAGCTGCTCCTCTGTCTGGAGATGATCCTGTTCAGTGGATGCAGTGGATTCTCCATGATTGATAGGAGTCTGCTCAGTGCCCGTCGCTCTGCCACGAATGTCAAACTGTCCAGCACAGTGCCTACAAAAGAGCCTGCCTTCCTCACCAGTTTGTCCAGGTGTGAGGCGTCCCTCTTCTTTATGCTGCTTCCCCAGCACAGCACCGCGTAGAAGAGGGTGCACAACACAACCTTCTGATAGAACATCTGCAGCATCTTTTTGCAGATGTTTAAGGACGCCAGCCTTCTATGGAAGTATAGCCTTAATGTAGCTGAATAAGAGCGTTTGAATCACATGTGCTCATGTACGTCGTGTGCTTGTGTTGTCGTACATTTCTCGTGCTCATCCTGGCTGCTTGTGCTCATGTGTAATTCATTTTGAAAGTGAAGTAATGATTATTCTGTGACTATTTTATATATATTCTCTTCTATATGTACATATTTACATATACTTTGTGAAATAATCAGCCTTGAAACACAAAAAACGTTTGGGGCACCCACCCGTATATGGCTGCAAAAGAGCAAAATAAAATGCACAGTTGAGTATGCAGACTGAGCCCAAAACAGAACTGATTAACTGAAGGAAGTGGGCGGGGTTTTAAGATCGGTCAGGGGAAGTGACATCATCGAGATGGCGACCAGAAGTGATGTCATCGAGACAGGAACCAAAAGTGATGTCATCTAGATAGGAAGCGGAAGTGACGTCATTGAGACAGGGAATGGAAGTAATATCATTGAGACAGGAACTGGAAGTGACGTCATTGAGACAGGAACCAGAAGTGATGTCATCTAGACAGGAAGCGGAAGTGACATCATCGAGACAGGGAATGGAAGTGATATCATTGAGACAGGAACCGAAAGTGACATTAACGAGACAGGAACCAGAAGTGATGTCATCTAGACAGGAACCGGACGTGACGTCATCGAGACAGGAACCGAAAGTGACATTAACGAGACAGGAACCAGAAGTGATGTCATCTAGATAGGACCCGGACGTGATGTCATCGAGACAGGAACCGAAAGTGACATTAACGAGACAGGAACCAGAAGTGATGTCAGCTAGATAGGAACCGGACGTGACGTCATCGAGACAGGAACCGGAAGTGGCATCATCTAGACAGGAATGGGAAAGTGACGTCGTCGGACACAGGCGGGATATCCCGTTTTGAGTCTGCAGAGATAATAGAAAGAGGATTAATGCACCCCACCATTCCCTGGCCTGGCGTGGAATTATCTTCTTTTGAGCCCTTTAGCTCACATGTATGACAACTTATATAATTAAATTATACATGTTTATATATCTATAATCATAATTTAATTAATTCATCAAAATTATCTATTTTTTTGTCTTCCTTAGTTCCTTAATGTCTTTTTTTTGGTGGCTCTCTCACCATGTGGTGGGTGTGGCAATGCTCTATCAGGGCGTGCTTCCCCCCCCCCCCCCCGTCTCTCTCTCTCTCTCTTTCTCATTCTCTCCCCCCCTCTCTCTCTCTCTCTCATTCTCTTACCCCCTCTGTCTCTCTCTCTCTCTCATTCTCTCTCTCTCTCTCATTCTCTCCCACTCTCTCTTCATCTTCTTGCAGTGCCACCCATTCACAAGGTCCACCAAAGGACGTTGTCCACCACCATCTCGCTGACAAACGCCTCTCCCAGCTCTACTCCATTGCAAACGTTTGTATTCTCAAGGAGATGAGCCGTGCCCAACACTGGAGCTGTAATTAGAGATTTGTGAGGTCGTTTTTATTTATAGTTGCCAAAAGTCACAGGTTTGGGTATCCACGGGGCTCTGAAGTCTTGGGTTGTAATTACAGATTGGCAGCGACATTTGTATTTCTGGACGTCAAATCCCACTTGTGTCTGAACTAATGAGACACAAACGCAGGCCCGGTAATCACAGACTTTACATCCCTTTGGTCACTCGGCTTGTTTTTGTTATGTCAATGACTTGTTTCCCATATCCACAGCCTTTTCCTACAAATGCATAATCACGTGAAAAGAAAAATGAGCACACCCTGCGTAATGTTGTTTTCTTTTTTCACCTACGGTATGTGGACGTATCGACATTTGATCTTCATTTAAACAGCATCTATAGAGAAAGGTGATGTATATGAAATAAAAAGGGGATTTGAAGGTTCATTTATTAAATTAAAAATGAACAGATACGCCATTTCTGTCTGTGATAACAGTAAATCCAATCTTTGCTCTTATACTATAGCTGGGGTTGCCCAACTGAAGTAGGCATTTCCTTTACCAGTCTACCAGACTTTAACATCAACTGGGAGAAAGTCAGCAATGCTAGAAAAAGTCCAAAGAAGAGCAACTCGGCTGATTCAGGGACTCCAGGGGATGAGTTAGGAGGAAAAATTAACAGAGCTGAGCCTTTAGAGTTTAAGATAAAGAAGATTAAAAGGAGACCTGACTGAAGGGTTTAAAATTATGAAGGGAATTAGTCCAGCGGATCGAGACGGTGACTTTAAAATGAGTTCATCAAGAATATGGGGTCACAGTTGGAAACTTGTTAAGGGGAAATTTCACACAAACATTAGAAAGTTTTTCTTTACACAGACACCTGGAATACGTGACCAAGTAGTATGGTAAACAGGAGGACTTCAGGGGCCTTCAAAACTCAACTGAAAGTTGTTTTACAAGAATTACATGGATAGGACTGGTGAGGTTTGTTGGGCTGAATGACCTGTTCGTATCTAAATCTTTTTAATTTTTGAAAGATTCTTCCACTCCTCCATGCAGAATTCTTTTCAGCCTTGTGATATCAGAGGGATGTCTTGCACGCAGAGCTCGTTTCACAGTCCTGCAAATGATGGAGCTCAGGTGTAAGCCAAGCAATCTCCATTGACAGTAGAATGGGTCGTACTGAAGAGCCTGGTGACTTTAAACATGACACTGTCATCGGATGTCACCTTTGCCACATGTCTGCTCTGGTAGCTGTACCCCGGTCAACTGTTAGTGCTGTTATTGGAAAGTGGAAAACATTGAGGTGCAACATCAGCTCAGCCATGGAGTGCTCTGGTAGACTCACAAACTCAGAGTGGGTCATTCGAGTGCTGAAGCGCGGAAAAGTCGTCTGTCCTATGTGGCATCTCTGGACTGGACTGGCTTCACAAGAGCAGGCCACTTGCTGCTTCTGACCTTCTTAATCTGTGACAATGGAGGGTGACAATCGCTGGAAAAAATGTGCAATCATGAGATCTTTGATGGACTGAGTGGTCTCTTCTGGTTTGTCTGAAATCTTTTGTACTTCTTTGTGCTCCTGGTGTACCAAAGGTCTTCTCAGTTTGAAGGAAGAGCATTTAATCTTACTGGTTCCTTTCAGATTGCTGAGATCTTCATCCTTTACTGAAAATATGATGGGGTACCCAAAAATAACCGGAATTAAAAAATATAATATTGTTTTAATAATTTTGACTTACTTAAACTTTAGTCTCTTTCAAAGTTCTCTCCATGTGAATGATTGCACTTGCCCCAATGGTTTTCCCACTGGAATTGCTGAAGTGGAAGAACATTGTCCAAGGCCTAATGTGATTTCCCCTTGGGACACTTTCCTTTGAGTTCCTTTTTGATATGTGGGAACAAGAAAAAGACGCACGGAGCAACGATCAGGCGAGTAAGGAGGGTGGCAAAAACTCCAAGACACACAAATCAATTCAGAAATCTCTTCAATAGTCCGACGACAATCTTCGTAAACTGCGTTACGAACTTTTTCAAGATTTTCGTCATTCCTAATTGTGGAAGGTCGGTCCAGATCTCATTTGGTCTTCAAGTGTCTTTTCCCCTCATTTGAAACGCGAACACCATCTCGTAGAGCTGTGTTTTACTTAAAGCTTCCTCTTTAAAAGCTGTTTCAAGCATCATTGCAGTTTCAGCAGCTGTTTTCCCTAAGAGAAGACAACATTTAACGTGGGCTCACTGTTCTTTATGATCACCCATCACAAAAATTGCCAAACACGTTTAATAAACACCAAGAAAAACTGACACGGAATGCCGTATGAACAATACAGAGCAACGCCACTTGGCAGACTGACACAGAATACTATAAGTGTGCCACACCTAGTGGCAAAATTCACAACTAAGTCGAGATTGCACGCCAGGTACAGATTCCGGTTATTTTTTGGGTACCCTCAAGAAGGCGACCCAATGCAATACAATCGTAATGGATTATGGGTAGTGTGAACACACACAGTGCAGCGGTCTGCCACTAGTCCAATTGAAGCCGATGTCATTTGAACACGTGGGATTGCGCCACTGTTGAACAACGTGCCATAGCGAGACTTCTTTGGGCAGACAGAGTGAAACCTCCTGAAATTCATACACAGGTACTCCTCACTTTACGACCTATTTGCTTAACGACCACTCGCACTTACGACCAATCGAGTTTCGACCTGCAATTCAGGGAATCCCCTTTCTCAGCTTGAGTGTCGGTCAGTGGTGAATGGTGACATGCGCACTGAGCGTACAATAGGCTTGCTATGCGCTTTTTCAGCCAGTTTCATTCCTACAAGCCGTCACTGTGTAACCTCATTTTTTTTTACATATTTATAACCCCAACATAGTACAGATGTCGACGAAAAGAAAAAGTATGGTATCATCTGGAGAAATTGTTAAGAAACGAAGGAAAGCTATTGACCTTGAAATGAAAATAAAAATCATACAAGACTACGAAGTTGGTAAAACGGTTAAAGAAATAGCATGTGACTTGAAATTGGCACAATCGACAATTTCAACGATTTTAAAGGATAAAGTTAGAGTGAAAGAGAGCGGTGAAATCATCGACAGGATTTAAAGCCATACACTGTAAAAAATGTTTTGTTGGATCAACCTAAATAAATTACTTCACAAGGTAACAAGCAATTTAATTGATTTCTTTCAAATTTTAAAAAGTATTTGAGTAAACTTAATTCATTTGAGTTTGTTTTAACCTTTACAAAAACTTGAATAAAAGCAAAAAATGTATTTAGCTCAAACCAAATTTCTTTAAAAACTCAAATTAACTGCGGTGGGCTGGCACCCTGCCCAGGGTTTGTTTCCTGCCTTGCGCCCTGTGTTGGCAGACCCCCGTCACCCTGTAGTTAGGATATAGCGGGTTGGATAATGGATGGATGAACTCAAATTAAAAATTTGTCCATTATTGTATTCTCTGTAATGCCAACTTAAATTCTATATATATAGTCACAAACTCAAGGCAGAGTCATATAAAGGTTTGGGGCATCCACCCATATAATTTGGTTTCCTGGCTGCAAAGTTGCTTTTCAAAATAATACAACACTGATGTGCACAAAACCGAGTCCAAATGGAACTGAGGGAACAGGGAAAAGGTGGAGGCTTTTAAAGGAGGAGACAGGAAGTGAAGTCAAAGGGGTCGGGCTCATGTAGGTCTTCTGCCATTGGTGCGAGCCCGGACGTGACATCACAGGGGGCGGAGCCGGCAAGGTCTCCAAAGCGATTTTTTTGCTTTAGACTAAATAGAAGAAGTTACATTAAGCGACAGCAAGGTTTTTCAATTTGAAGTAAAGCAAAAAATTACGTTAGGTGAACAAACATATTAATATAGTTCATTACAGCTACTAAAATTACCTTAAATCAAAAAGAGCCCTTTTTCTCTTTTTAGAGTGTAATAACTAGGCAGTGAAAAGGTCTTATTAATGAGATGGAGAAATTATTGGCGATCTGGTTTGACAACCAGATGCAAAATAATATGCCGATAAGCCTTTTAATAATTCAAGCTAAGGCATGCAGTATCTTTGAGACTTTGAAGGCACGTGAAGGCGAAAAATCCACAGAATCATTTACAGCAAGCCATGGATGGTTTCAAAGGTTTAGGCGGAGATTCAACCTGCATAATTGTAGAGTCAGTGGTGAGGTGGCAAGCGCGGATGTAGAAGCAGCAGAAAAATTTGTTGACGAATTGGATGGAATAATTAAAAAAGGCAGCTACTGCCCGGAGCAGATATTCAATTTGGATGAAACCGGGCTTTGGTGGAAAAAAAATGCCTGAAAGGTCCTATATGCACAAAGAAGCTAAGGCAATGCCCGGTTTCAAGGCTTTTAAAGACAGGATCACGTTGTTGTTGGGAGGGAATGCCGGCGCAAGCTCTTCGCTTATCGACCAATTTGCTTTAACGACATAGTCGTCGGAATGGAACTCGGTCGTAAAGTGAGGAGTACCTGTATTGTAAAAGGGGACACTGTGGTGGGCTGGCGCCCTGCCTGTGGTTTGTTTCCTGCCTTGCGCCCTGTGTTGGTTGGGATTGACTCCAGCAGACCCCCGTGACCCTGTAGTTAGGATATGGTGGGTTGGATAATGGATGGATGGATGGTAAAATGGGACAACGATAAGATTAAGACTTGGGGTGACACCGCGACCCGCCATATTGTAAAGGCAATAATAAGTAATACTTTTTCAGCAAAACGAACACATCTGAAGACACGGAATGGCATACGAACAATACAAAGCAACGCCACTTAGCAGAATGGCACAGAATACTCTAAGTATGCTACACCTAACAGCGAAATTCGCAACTAAGTTGAGATTGCGTGCCAGATACAGATTCCAGTTATTTTTGGGTACCCCCAAGAAGGTGACACAATGCAACACGATTATAATGGATTATGGGTAGTATGAACACACACAGTGCAGTGCCAATGTCAAATGAACACGCGGGATTGCACCACTTTTGAACAACGTGCCGCAGTGAAACCTCTTTGGGCAGACAGAGTGAAACCTCCTGAAATTCATATTTTATAAAAGGGGAATACGACAAGATTAAGATTTGGGGAGACACCGCGACCCATGATATTATAAAGGAGAAAATAAATAACACTTTTTCAGCAAAAAAGAAAATGTCTGAAGACGCGGAATGGCATATGAACAATACAAAGCAACGCCACTTAGCAGAATGGCACAGAATACTCTAAGTACGCTACACCTAACAGCGAAATTCGCAACTAAGTTGAGATTGCGTGCCAGATACAGATTCCAGTTATTTTTGGGTACCACCAAGAAGGTGACACAATGCAACACGATTATAATGGATTATGGGTAGTGTGAAGACACACAGTGCAGCGCCAATGTCAAATGAACACGTGAGATTGCACCACTTTTGAACAACGTGCTGCAGTGAGACCTCTTTGGGCAGACAGGGTGAAACTTTCCTGAAATTCATATATTATAAAAGGGGACAATAATAAGATTAAGATTTGGGGTGACACCGTGACCTACAATATTATAAAGGCAAAAATAAATGACACTTTTTCAGCAATAATGAACATGTCTGAAGACGCGGAATGGCGTACGAACAATACAGAGCAATGCCACTGGGCAGACTGGCACAGAATATTGAAAGTATGCCACACCTAGTGGCGAAATTCGCAACTAAGTCGAGATTGCATGCCAGGTACATATTCCAGTTATTTTTGGGTACCCCCAAGAAGGCGACACAATGCAACACGATCGTAATGGATTATGGGCGGTGTGAACTCACACAGTGCAGCGCCAATGTCAAATGAACACGCGGGATTGCACCACTTTTGAACAACATGCCGTAGTGAGACCTCTTTGGGCAGACAGAGTGAAACCTCCTGAAATTCGTATATTATAAAAGGGGACAACGACAAGAGGGTGGCACGGTGGTGCAGTGGGTAGCACTGCTGCCTCGCAGTTAGGAGACCCGGGTTCGCTTCCCGGGTCCTCCCTGCGTGGAGTTTGCATGTTGTCCCCGTGTCTGCGTGGGTTTCCTCCGGGCGCTCCGGTTTCCTCCCACAGTCCAAAGACATGCAGGTTAGGTGGATTGGCGATTCTACATTGGCCCT
This sequence comes from Erpetoichthys calabaricus, assembly GCF_900747795.2. Taxonomy (NCBI): domain Eukaryota; kingdom Metazoa; phylum Chordata; class Cladistia; order Polypteriformes; family Polypteridae; genus Erpetoichthys; species Erpetoichthys calabaricus. Next base: position 86,706,593 of record NC_041409.2, on the reverse strand, counting down.
AGTGTGTGCTTGGTGTGTGTCCTGCGGTGGGTTGGCACCCTGCCCAGGATTGGTTCCCTGCCTTGTGCCCTGTGTTGGCTGGGATTGGCTCCAGCAGACCCCTGTGACCCTGTGTTCGGATTCAACGGGTTGGAAAATGGATGGATGGACAATGACAAGATTAAGACTTGGGGAGACACCGCGACCTGCAATATTGTAAAGGCAATAATAAGTAACACTTTTTCAGCAATAATGAACATGTCTGAAGACACGGAATGGCGTATGAACAATACAGAGCAGCGCCACTGGGCAGAATGCCACAGAATTCTGTAAGTATGCCACACCTAGCGGCGAAATTCGCAACTAAGTTGAGATTGAGCCCCAGGTACAGATTCCAGTTAGGTTTGGGTACCCCCCCCCGTCGTATGCAATGAATCTTGTAGGAGTTGATTGAATTGGTAGATACTAAAAAAAATGAAGCTGACTGTTTGGATAAAGGGGGTTTAGTAAGTGGATGGGTGGATGGAAATAAAAGAACTTTTGCCGTGAGAGGAGCTCTGATTGTCACGGACTGCCAGCAGTAACTCGACAGTTTTTTGCCCCGATCTGGACAAGTTGCAGCGACCTCAGCCATGCTCTCCTCCTCCTGCTGTGTTCCCTGACTTTCTCCCATCGAGACTGGACCCTAAATCCTTTTCTTTTGTGTATGTGTGTGTGTTTTGTTTGTTTGCTGGGAAGCTGGCGCAGCAATCCGTTGCAGGTTTACTTTGGCGAAACATTCTTGCGGCTGAACCTGAACCGCTCCTGTGTTCAGACTCGTATTCCCACTTTGGGATCCAAAAATAAACGGCGAGCTGGGAACATGTGAATTAAATCTTTTCTTGTGGCCAGTGGAGTGAAGAAATGAAAACATGAGGATGTGAAACCCCCCCCCCCCCCCGCCCACCCCCCTCATTGGAGTGGAGAAAAAGCAGAGCCTGAGAGCGACTAGACGAGGCCTGGCAAGCTCGGCAAGCCTCTTCTCTACGGGCCGCTTGAAAGTAACCCCCTCCCCGCCCCCCCCCCCAATTTTTTTTTTTTGTTAATTTTTATTTTTATTTATTCTCAGGCAAAGCCAAGGCATCCATGATTGTGGTGGTTTTTCACTTTGTCCTTGCTGCATAAAGAGGACAAGCTGAAGATAATTAGGGGAAATAGCATACAAATGAGTTAATGAGAGGAAAAGACGTCTGGAACTAATTAGGCTTCTCAGATGATCCATCTCCACTGAGCCTGCTTGGTGCAATGAGCATGCTCGACGAAGACCCCAACCTCCGGGGGGGGGGGGGGGGGGGTGGGTTTGGGGGGGGACTCTTCCAGGAAGGACTGTTTCTTATTTCGTGTTACGCAGGGGGATGATTCGGTCCGCTGTGACTTGGATTTGTTCTGTCTGTTAGCGATCAGACTTTTATTTTTCTCCATTACACTGCATTTCTGCTGCAATTCTTGTCCAAGAAAATCATCGCCTGGAGCGCAGCGCTGCTCCCATGATGTTAGACCTCAATATGTATCCTGTTGTGCGCAGTGTTCTCAACACCTCCTACTGAGCACCGCTTGACCTGTCTGGATCTCAGTAATCGATTGTGCAGAATCGGTGCAGGGGGAGAAGGGCCAGGGTGTTGTCGTGTGGGCCTTTGCCCCACAATTTCGGAGACCCGTGTTCAGTTTGTGTGGATCTTGTGCCACATCCATGGACGTGCAGTCAAGACTGAGTGGTGTGTAAGTGAGTGAGCGTGCCCGGCGGTATTGGCTCCCAGTGAACCTACAAATGGGCTGAGTTAAGCTGCTGTTTTGTCCTGAGAAGGTCCTGGTTTTGTACCTCAACAAAATGTCTCAAATCCCACACATTTAGTCTTCATTTGTTACACTCACGTTTATACCTGTGCCCTCAGGCAACAAGATAGAGCAAATAAAAACAGGAGAGAGGGCGTTACACTTGTAATTAATTATCTGTTATAGGTAATTAAAATTTATGAAGAAACAGAGAACAATATGAGTGTCGGTTAGAAACCAATACAACCTCATCAAGCTAGATGTGTAGTTTTAGGAGGTGCAATAACTTACACGAGGGTAAATCAAAAAGTTAAAGCAATTTGAAAATGACGCAGTCACCACAACAGATAGAAGCTGATGCAATGCAACATGATCGCAATGGATTATGGGTAGTGTGAACACACACAGTGCATTACTCTGCCGTTAGTCTGATTGAAGCCAATGTCAAATGAACACACGGGATTGCACCACTGTTGAACAACGTGCTGTAGTGAGACCTCTTTGGGCAGACAGAGTGAAACCTCCTGAAGTTCATATATTATTAAAAGGGACAATGACAACATTAAGACTTGGGGAGACACCGCGACCTGCGATATTCCATCCATCCATCCATTATCCAACCGACTATATCCTAACTACAGGGTCACGGGGGTGTGCTGGAGCCAATCCCAGCCAACACAGGACGCAAGGCAGGAAACAAACCCTGGATATTGTAAAGGCAAAAATAATTAATGCTTTTTCAGCAAAAAAAAGAAAACAATTAAAGGTGCAAGTCTGAAATTAGACTCCCCAAGACGGCGACACTTCCAGTTAAATACAAGCCAGGCAGGAAGAGGCGGGTCCAGGTGGGCAGACACCGGAAGTGATGTCAGAGGTGGTGAGGTTGTCAATAATCCAGTCTGCAGAGGGAGGAAAGAGGAGAGGTGATAGAATACAATGTCACCTTGTGGACTGGTGCGCGTGTGTAACAATATCTATCTATCTATCTATCTATCTATCTATCTATCTATCTATCTATCTATCTATCTATCTATCTATCTATCTATCTATCTATCTATCTATCTATCTATCTATCTATCTATCTATCTATCTATTATATAGTGCCTTTCCTTTCATCTATCTATCTATCTATCTATCTATCTATCTATCTATCTATCTATCTATCTATCTATCTATCTATCTATCTATCTATCTATCTATCTATCTATCTATCTATCTATCTATCTATCTATCTATCTATCGTATTTACCCGTGTACCATGCGCACATTTTTTCCCGAAAATTAGCATTAGAAAATCAGGTGCGCGTCATACACGAGGAAATTTTTTTCTGTAATGTTTACTTCTTCTGCTTGGGCTCTTTCACTTGCTCTCTCTCTCTCTCTCTTGCTCGTTCGCTCGTGCTTTCTCTCTCTCTCTTGTGCATGCACTCTCTCTCTCTCTCTCTCTCTCTCTTGCTCGCGTGCGCTTTCCCACTCGCTCACTCTTTCGTCATGCAACAAAGACAGAAGGTCATTTTGCGGAAAATGTGCCCTAAACTCTTCCTATACAATCACAACGTGCATCGTACACGGGGAAAATTTTTTTCGTGATTTTCTTTGTGAATATTAGGGTGCGCGTCTTACACAAGGGCGCGTGGTACACGAGTAAATGCGGTATCTATCTATCTATCTGTTGTATAGTGCCTATCTATCTATCTATCTATCTATCTATCTATCTATCTATCTATCTATCTATCTATCTATCTATCTATCTATCTATCTATCTATCTATCTATCTATCTATCTATGTGTTTGTATCTATATACAGTGGAACCTCGGTTTGCGAGCATAATTCGTTCCGGAAACGTGCTCGTAGTCCAAAGCACTCGTATATCAAAGTGAATTTCCGCATAAGAAATAATGGAAACTCAGATGATTCGTTCCACAACCCAAAACTATTCATATAAAAATGATTAATACAAAATATAAAGTAAAAATACATAATACAAATTAACCTGCACTTTACCTTTGAAAAGAATCATGGCTGGTGTGAGTGAGTTTCTAAACTCTTGTGGGATTCCGTCCAATGGGACGACACGCGGAAGAGCGTCCCAAAGCAATCGCAGTCTCCCAGCGCTGTAGCAGTTCGAATCCGAAAAGATCGTGGACATGCTATAAGTGCCTGCCGTCAATGGGTGATACAATGAACGTTATAAATGCGCAGGGCACAGTACTACTTGGCCACGACCCTGCCTGACTGCTGTGTCTGTGTATAGGAAAGCGGCAGATCCCACTACAATAAATAACCGCGCTGTTGCTGTTTCAAGCTGAATAACACTGGTGTTGCTAAAGTACTGAGACTCAGCTTCGTGTTTTAGGGTGCAAGACAGGGACTCGCACGTCACAGCACACACACACAGTCACAATGCTGTAGTAAACAGTATATGCTTGTACGGATGTTGACTATATGAGTGAGGCACGCTGACTCAGACGGAGAATAGGAGATGATTACCCACAATCCCGCAGAAAGAGAGAGAGAGAGAAGAACCATCAGCTCAGTTGTGATCACATGACGTTCAGCAGACAAAGCGTATACATACTACTCATACTGCAAGACCTCGCTCGTTTATCAAGTCAAAATTTATTAAATATTTTAGCTCGTCTTGCAAAACACTCATAAACCGAGTTACTCGCAAACCGAGGTTCCACTGTTTAATATATATATATATATACATATAAATATTGTTACACATACGCACCAGTCCACAAGGTGACTATCACCTCTCCTCTTTCCTCCCTCTGCAGACTGGATTATTGACAACCTCACCACCTCTGACATCACTTCCGGTGTCTGCCCACCTGGACCCGCCTCTTCCTGCCTGGCTTGTATTTAACTGGAAGTGTCGCCATCTTGGGGAGACATCAGACTCGCATCTTCAGATGTGTTCTTTTTTTTTTTTTGTTCTTTACAATATCACGAATCGCGGTGTCGCCCCAAGTCTTAATCTTGTCGTTGTCGCCTTTAACAGACTTGATTTTTATACTTTTGCACGTCACTGTATATATTTTGTACTTCTCTAACCCCACTTAATCCAGTTCAGGGTCTCGGTGCCAAACTTTCAATCCGGGAATTAATCATGGCATGGACTCTCATACCCAGCCGGAATCTTTCACACAGGGCGAATTTCAAATCACCATACCCATATTAACTCGCACGTCTTTGGAAAAATCAACAAGATGTTGAAAGCACAAAAATCCCATACGCTGCAGTTCACCTTCGGAGAAAGTCGCATAAAAAAAAACGAAAAAAATTGTTTTACACTTTACCAGTTCAAAGGAAAAATTGTCTAATTTTTGGCAAGAAAACATTTAGAAAATAAGCCGGAAAACTGAAATAGACATCGCTTTAACCAAGAGAGCAAACGACGTGAATTTAATGGGCGCATCAAAGCGTTGGCACTCGCTCCTAGTGTCCCACAGAAATTGTCAGCCTGCTGACAGCGCCCGGCCTTAAGTGAGGAAAGAATGAGTCATGAGAATTAAAAAGAAGGGATACCTGCAGGAGGAAAACCAGCATGACTGGCAGGGCAAGAAAACAAAGTGGAGAGAGCGTGACCAAGTGCCATAAAAACAAGGACAGAATGGTCAGGACGGCCATCTTGTTTTCATGTACATTGTACCCTTTTTAGGGTTCCTCTAGGGACGTTTTTTCCAGCACCATTTTGGCTTATGATGCTACGACACCCCATGTTGATAAGGGTGTGTTTGTGCGTGTGTGGCATGCATGTATGTGACGCCACGGGAGACATTTTTAAACAGCTAAGACGCAATTCTGTGCTTTCTTATCTCAAAGTAAATGACTAATCAGCACAAGATGGTTAGTGTTTCTGAGTCTATGCATTTGTTTTTCTAATTTTCTTTGGGTTTTTGTACTGCCAAGACAGACTAAAGGCAGCCCACAAGAGGCAATTAATGATGGGTATCCAAGGAATTATACAAAACCAAGAACGTGCAAAAGTCAAAACCCCTGAGAAATCAGTTCCATCTTTGGTCTACACCAGAGCACAAACCAAAATTGTACTCAGAAAGTGCCGTCATAAAACCGTTACCTTAATTCAGATCCTGAAACACTTGGTAAATTGGTCAGCAAAGGTCAAAACTTGAAAGATGATACTGAGCCAGGAACTGTCGCACTAATGACTTCTATATGAAAGAGTCACAGATGTGACAAAAATGGAGTGAAGCCTCCTAAAAGACCCCCTAAAGGCTGTACCAACAGTGGGTAGGGCCTCCTTTGGCTCTCCAAATAGTGAGGATTCCACAAGATGATGCAAACGTTTCTTTGAGATTCTGGTCCATGTTGACGTGAGAGCATCACAGAAGTTCTGCAGATGTATCCGTTGCACATTCATCTACGACATTAGAACATTCGTACAATCTGGATGAGAACAGGCCGCTCACCCCAACAAAGTTCACCAGTCCTATCCACTTAATTCTTCCAAAAAAACATCAAGTTGAGTTTTGAAAGTCCCTAAAGTCCCCCTGTCTACCACACTACTTGGTAGCTTATTCCAAGTGTCTTGTCTTCTCTGTGTGAAGAAAAACTTCCTGATGTTTGTGTGATATTTACCCTTAACAAGGAAGAAATCATCCTCTGGGACCAGGCACCGTGAAGCTCTTGTGTACCTGTTATTGTGGCCAGTGTGTGAGTGAAGACCAGTTTAAAGTGACTTGTAGCACTGGTATGCTTAGGGTCAAAGAATGAGGCAGTAGTGGGATTTCTTTCTGTTCTGCCCATCGGAAATTGGCTCATGTTCCTTTAGACCATATTGTCTGTCAGATCGTTCAATTTGCATTTTAAAAGAAGAACGCTGTACGGTGTGGGAGATTATCCCGTGAAAAAACAATTCTTAAACAAGATAAAGGTTTGGGGACCGTCCCCGTATATTGTCATAAGACAATATGAAAAATAAATGGATCAAAAGTCTCTTTCACTGCGGTGGGTTGGTACCCTGCCCGGGATTGGTTCCTGCCTTGTGCCCTGTGTTGGCTGGGATTGGCTCCAGCAGATCCCCGTGACCCTGTGTTCGGATTCAGCGGGTTGGAAAATAGATGGATGGATTGAAGTCTCTTTCAAGCACAGTTGAACACTTTACTTCAAGAAACATGGCGGTTTCATACATAAAGGATTATGGGAACAGGAAATGGTTGGCATGAAGTGACGTTGGAGACAGGAACCGGAACCAACATCATCACAGTGAGACGGAAGTGACGTGATCTGAAAGGGCCGGAACTGACGTTGTTGAGGATCGCCGGAAGTGACGTCGTCGCGGCCATTTGATACCCGAAAGTGGAGGCAATTATTTTCCTTCTGGTTTTCTGTGGAAAGAAGAGATTCAGGTAAGTACCATGTGATGACCCTTTATCTCGCGATAGTTCACTCACCTTTAGGCTCTTTGACTGCCTCTTAATCGCACGTGTGTGACAACGGAGAGTTAGTTGAACGGGGTTAGAAAATAAACAGCATTCGAAAACGTTATTCTGAGTGTGTCTCTACTTCGGCCTAAAGAACACTACACCATCTCCTCAGTCCGTTCTCTCTTTTGGTTCCCTCAATTACAGGCTCGAGGGGTCACAGAGATGGAAAGTTGAACTTCATTTCAGCCACTTTCCTAATTAGAACCTGTTTATGTTTTTTGGGCTGACTTTTAGTTGACTCACTTGTTATGATGCAAGTTCTTCTTTGATACTTCGATCCTCAGTTTCATCCAGATGGGTTCCCCGTTCAAAGTGAGAAAGTCAACAGTTGTTGAGATTTTGATCGATCTTTTGCCCCCTGCTCGCCGATCCCCCTACCCCACGGCCTGCGCTACGCTCCAGCCACTTCGTGATTCTGCCGCTTGTGTTGTGAAGAGGGGGGCTGAACGCACCCTAAAGAGATGCGGTCGCTCCTCCCAAGCCCCCTCTTAAACGGTGACACGATGGGAAACAAAAACAGTCTTTCTTACCTCCTCTTTGCTCGATCAGCTGCTGGCTTGCTGCTGCTGCTGTCGTGCCGTGTGATTCTGCATCTCGTGCGGAGCAGCTGTCCTTTGGTCTCACTGCCTTGAATCTCTTTTCCCCAAGACATCCTCTGATCCTGTTGGGGGTACCGCTCCCGAGGCACACCCCTATGAAGGAAGATTTTCTATTCTTTTAATTGAGAGATGGAACTGTCCCCTCCGACTACACACGGAGCTCGATTCACTCCTGGAAGAGACTTATGTTTGTTTGAAGTGTCTGAATAACGTTTCTGTCTCTAACATTTCCTGTGGATCTGTGCAACTCTGTGACCCAAGCGTGGCAGTGTATGTGGATTTCACTTTCACCAAGCAACAAATGTTTTAATTCTCACTGATACGCCTCTTCGTTGGGAAGAAACACAACTTTTCCCTGATGGCAACACAAATTAGACAATCTACAAGCCTCTGACTTAAAGTTTAAATATATATCCATCCATCCATTTTCCAACCCTCTGAATCCGAACACAGGGTCACGGGGGACTGCTGGAGCCAATCCCAGCCAACACAGGGCACAAGGCAGGAACCAATCCCGGGCAGGGTGCCAACCCACCTCAGTTTAAATATATAAACTATATATTTGATCTCTTTTCACTGTTCTGTTATTTCACCGAGTAATAATTTCCGTTTGTTTGCGCTAATGCGATCTTTACTATCATTTTTTGGAGACTTTCAAATTTTCGTATTTCCATTATCCACTGCTCTGCATGTGTATCGCGCCAACGTTTTGAATTCTTTACGACGTTCTACTTTTTGGACGTGAAAGTGTCTCTCTGAAAAAGTCTTGTCTCGTCCCAAGATTTTTTTATATAATAAAAAGATATTCCACTTACAGTAGGACCAAGATTCTTCTGTAGTCTGTCTCATCATCTCATTGGAGGTCTACCAGATGGGCGCATGAAGGTGGTGGTCACGTTCCATGTCCATTTGTCATCAGACTTGTGTAACAAATACCCAGGGGGTATTTAGCCCCTGATCTTGTGACCAGCCTCTGATCAATGAGAGTCTCTCCCCCTCACCTGCCCAAATGTGCTTAGGCTTCTAGCCCCCGATGTTCACAAGCTCAGCTGTTGGCCACTATCGAATGGGAGGAGTGGCGGTCATGCTTGGCGTTTTCATGTTTTCATCAAGTGGAGGAGTGTCACCCTTGGAGGTTTTCACCAAGCAAAACCACCCCACTGATGGTGGGCCACCCTTGTTTGTAAATCATGCAAGAAGGGGTCTAAACCCAGACGAAGCAATGAAGCTGGTGACACCCCTAGTCCTGCCCATGTTTCATTTCTGACACGGTGGGAAAGGTGCTATACAGTTTAAATAAAATATTTATTATTATTATTATTATTATTATTATTATTACTAAATAGACTGAATTTTCTCATTTTCAATACAATCTTTCAAAGCCCTTAAATAACTTATTTTACATTTAATCAGCATTTTAATTGTTTCCTATTTTGTAACCAGCCACAGCAGTGACAAAGCTCTCCACCAAACTTGGTCCCGTTTAAGCCTGTGCATGTGCATCATGAAGTATCTGCACCCATAATTTAGAAATATTTAGAAATAAATGAGAGAAAAAAAAGAGAAAGGACTGAGAAGTACAAATCTGTGCTGGTCCACAAAAAACGGACATCTACAGTATAACACCATAAAGAGGGAACTGACTTGGCAGAATGAGAGCACTAAATAAAAGGCAGGATTCATTATCAGCAAACCCAGGTTGGAATGAAAACCTGCAGCCACTGCGGCCGTCCAGGGCCAGGACTGAGGACACCCGTTCTACTATATCAATGGCCACTCGGCTGCCCCATGGCTATAAATGTCTTTCCCACTGATTGATCCTTCCGAGAAGGCAAGCCAGAGATCATTTTTCCTTTAAAAACCTTTTGTTTGTTTTGCGGTTGGACAGAATAATGGAAACACATTCCAAACAATGAAGAAATGGAAAAGCTGTCCAGCCGACTACTAAGATGCAGAAGCAGAGGCTTGGGGTGGGGTTCCTGCCTAGTTAAGAGGGTCCATGACTTTCATTTCAGTTCAGAGTTCTGTTTTCTCCTATTTGCTCACCACTCGCCCGCCTGGTGCCAGGGATACGCCTGAGCTCACTGGCTTGGCTCATAACATTCAAAGCAAAGTGCTTGGACTGGCACGTCAAATCCAAGCAAAGCAACGTTTTAGGGAAGACTGGACAAATGAGTTTAAACAAAACGCCGGCACCTGAACACGCTTTCTGTGTTCAGAGTCGGCCTCACCTGCAAGGAGAATATGGCATCCAACCTTGGAATGGAACACAAGTGGCCAATTCAGTCTGAGCAGCCTGACCGCCTGACATTTATACCATCGATGAACACTGATGTCCCCTGCAGAAGTACACCATTAGATAGATAGATAGATAGATAGATAGATAGATAGATAGATAGATAGATAGATAGATAGATAGATAGATAGATATGAAAGGCACTATATAATGATAGATAGATAGATAGATAGATAGATAGATAGATAGATAGATAGATAGATAGATAGATAGATAGATAGATAGATATGAAAGGCACTATATAATGATAGATAGATAGATAGATAGATAGATAGATAGATAGATAGATAGATAGATAGATAGATAGATAGATAGATAGATAGATAGATAGATAGATAGATAGATAGATAGATAGATATGAAAGGCACTATATAATGATAGATAGATAGATAGATAGATAGATAGATAGATAGATAGATAGATAGATAGATAGATAGATAGATAGATAGATATGAAAGGCACGATAGATAGATAGATAGATAGATAGATAGATAGATAGATAGATAGATAGATAGATAGATAGATAGATAGATAGATAGATAGATAGATGGCAACTTTTCACAGACCTTCACAGGAATAAAATGGAGGAAAAAGTGGGCATCCATATGGACATAGGCTAAAAGGCAACACAGACAGACACAGACAGTGACCTGGGTGGGTCCATGGAGCTTGTAATAATCACTTGGGAGAAAATGAAAACAATTCATAGAAGGCAGTCAAGGAAGAACTCATCCTTTGGGACCAGGCATCATGACGCTGTGCCACCATGACACTCTTGTGTGCCTATTATTGTGCCACTGTGTGAGTGAAGACCAGTTTACAGTGGGTACTACTACTCACATCAAATCAAAATTTGAAGGCCCCTAAAGTCCATTAAATCTACCACACTTCCTGGTCACTTATTCCAAGTGTCTATTGTTCTCTGTGTTTCCTCATAACTCATCCCCTGTAGCCCTGAATCAGCCTAGTCGCTCTTCTCTGGACTTTCTCTTGTGCTGCTTTGTCCTTTTTGTAGCCTGGAGACCAAAACTGCACACAGGACTCCAGATGATGCCTCACCAGTGTGTTATGAAGGTTGACCAGAACCTCCTGTGATTTGTACTCCACATATCAAGGCGCTATATAACCTGATATTTTGTTAGCCTTCTTCATGGCTTCTAAATAAAGACATTAAAATGATACGTGTGTGTGCCTGGGGATGACCTCCAGGAACTCAACAGAGATAAGCAATACCACCCTGAACCAAGAGGAGGTGCTGTTGCTTACTCTCCTTCCTCTCCCACCTGCAGCTCCAGGAAACAGCCAGTGAGGGCATTTGACTCCACCCATGGTGCTCTGAGAAGGCCCCACCCCCTTCCATTCATGATGCCATGTGTTCAGGAAGAGGCGTCTCATTTCCGATCCAAGCCTAGAAGAGGACGGAGCTCCTGTGTGACCTGAACTGTTCATGTTGTGCCCTTATGCACTTGATGTTATTTTTTCTTTTACTTCTATTAAATAGGGTTGCCCTTTTGCATCCTAATTGTTACCTGTGGACTAGGGAATCCATTCCCGGATGGGTTTATCTATTCCTGGCAATTTGGGAATCCCGGGCTCCCGGGAATGACACAGTCCATGGGCATCTCACATGTGAACGGTTTTAGAACGAGCGACACTTATTTTTAATAAAACTACTGCAATATGTTGACACCAACAAAAGACTAACCTTAACTATAAGCAGTTCATGCTGTCATATAAGTACAGTGGAACCTCGGTTCACGACCATAATTCATTCCAAAACTCTGGTCGTAAACCAAGTTGGTCGTGAACCGAAGCAATTTCTCCCATGGGATTGTATGTAAATACAATTAATCCGTTCCAGACCGTACGAACTGTATGTAAATATATATATTTTTTAGTTTTTAAGCACAAATATAGTTAATTATACCATAGAATGCACAGCGTAATGGTAAACTAAATGTAAAAACATTGAATAACACTGAGAAAACCTTGAACAACAGAGAAAACTAACACTGCAATAGTTTGCGCTATAGTGCTAGGAACCGCTCGTTAAAAACACTTTTTTTAATGAGTTTTAAGCACAAGGGAAAAAATGAACATTTGAAAAATCCGTAATTTAATAAACCACCAAGAAAAGTAACATTGGAACAATGCAGGCTACGAACCGATCACTGTAAATAGAACTGAAAACAAAAACAAGCCTTCTCTACCTTATGCGTCCCTCGCTTGCTCTCTCTGCCTGTGTGTGTGTGCGTGCGTGCGTCTCTCTTTTGCGAGCCTGGAGAGCCTGTGTGTGTGTCTCTCTAGAGCGCTCCTGTGTGTGTGCGCGCGCCTCTGTCTGTCTCGCGCTGCCTGTGTGTGTGTGTGTGTGTCTCGCTCTCTTGCTCGCTGCACAGGAAATGCACAGGGAGAGACTGAACATGTACAAACTGAAAGGGAACCTGGCTTGTTCGTATACCGAGTGTGTGGTCGTGAACCGAGGCAAAAGTTTGGCGAACTTTTTGGTCGTAAACCGATTTGTACGTGTACCGAGACGTTCGTGAACCGAGGTTCCACTGTACATGTATCTAGTTAGTTGCGGTAATAAGAGCGTAGAAAGCACAACGTGTCGAACGTGCAGTTGTCCAGGCGAGAGCGTACCTTCGTGTAGAGTATGCCAGCCGCTGAGAAAGCACGCTCTGCCTCCACTGAAGTAGGCGGCACAGTCATCAGATACTGATACACTTGTTCTAAACAACACCCGCTCTTGCCGTTGCTCTGAAACACCGCCATTTCAACTTTTACTGATGCATCCAGTTTCTTGTCATCATTCTGTGATGGCAAGCTTCTTGGCACAGATAATACGGATACAACAGACTGACGCATAGCAATTTCAAGTTGCTGTTCAAAGCTGTCAACAGCACAGACGTCAATGAACTCTGCCCCGTCCCAGCATTCGTGAGCTGCAGAGTGCAGACACCTCCCAGTCCACTGTGCTCAGTCTTAGTGGGAGCCGGGAGACTGACTGCTGCTGGTCTGTTGTTGACTGAATTAATGAGCAACACACTACACCGTGGGCCAAAAAACCGTGCCACTTAATTATTTTCAGCTATAATTCTGTTATTTCTTGATTGATTTTTACACTTTTACACGCTATATATGCGAGCTTGGCCGTTCCCATTCAGCCGGGAATTCCAGCAGTTTCATTCCCAGGAATGCGGGAATGGGAAACGCCCGGGAATCCCAGGAATGGATTCCCTACTGTGGACGTCTTGCAACATCTCACCTGACTGTGGACCTCTAATGGTATTTGGTTAGGTTAAGCTAAGTTAAGTTAGGTTGGGTTGTTTGCAGAAAATAGAAAACATACGGCATTGTTACACACTGTCACACACGTGTGAATGGGGGACATCTTCACGGCCTTTTCGCTACTGCATTACCACTCCATGCCATAGGGGGTGGCACTGTCGTTCACATCTTCTCCCCAGTCTGCCCTCAGATGGGACAAGGAACAGCGATGACATCATTTCCACCAATAAACCAGCCTCTTCCTGCCAGGAGCATATTTAAGAACGAACAATTTACGACACCCGTCTGAAGACGATGTCATTCCACAACTCTGACTGACGATTGATTTGTTGGCCAATTCATCTGCCGGTTATAAGGGGTGTCACAAACTCTTCATCATGGTGTGGTTCTCAGACACAAGAAAAGAAGTAAAGACACAACTGACAAGCAGTGTTATCATAGGCACACACACTCAAGGTATGGATAAAGACGAATAACTCCACAAAATAACAGAAGCAGAGGAGTCAGCAGCATTCCTCCAAGTAACAGAACTCAAAACGAATTGTTTTCCAGTATTCGTAACTCAGTGTGCCCCCATTACTTTGCTGTGCTGAAAGGCTCCCACTAAACAACGAAATTAGCAAAGTAACACGTTAAAAAAGTGAGCTACTTGGAACGACAAGAGAGGACAACAAATCCAAGTAGAAAAAATGAAAAAGTAGGCTCAGGTGTGGCTTTTTTGGGACATCCTGACTAGCTTGGCATTAGCACCACGATGCTGGCATGGTTCAGGCTGGCATGGTAGTGCCTCCAGAGATGTGTGTGCGTGAAAGTGGTGAAGGGGTCTTCTTTGTTTTTCGGCCTTTCTTTTTTTCTTAAGTCTTAATTAGCTCGTGTTTAGAGGTTTTTCAGTCAGGCCCCTGGATTTATCTGTTGTTTGCAGTTTTTGACCCCCGGAATTATTGAGTCCAGCTGTGTGACGAGCTGCAAGCCCTCTAATGATGTGGTTGGAATTTTCTGGCTCAGGCACGCTTTGTTATTCCACTCAAGGGCATTGGTGAAAAGCAAAGCGCTGCACGGAAATGAAGATCACTCCAGCCCTAGCCTGCCTTACATAATGCGCCATGGAGCTTTCTGGCCCCGTCCGAGCACCTTGAGGCAGGCTTTTCTTTAATGGGCCGAGACCCCCCGCCAACCCCCTCTTCTGGACTGATCATCTGCAGATCCTGCTTGTTTCGCATTATATGGCCGCAGAGCAGGATGTCTTCCCTTTAGAGTGGCAAGGACGTGGTTAAAAAGAACAAAACAAAAAAAAGTGAACCAAATTAGTGTGAGAGGTTTCGCTCATTGTAGGCCCCTCGTCAAGTCCAGGCAAGAGGGTCTTATGTTAGCCCAGGTGTATTTCCTGGACTGGCTGACCTCCACCACCTGGCAACATGCTGTAAGGCGAATGGATGACACACCAAATGGAAGGCATCATGTAACTGGTGGGCCTGAAGACGTTTTGAAGTTCTGATTTCAAATGTTTGTCATTTTTAGGGATTTGGTTTGTGCCATCAACACCAGTGTGTGTGTGTGATATCTCATGTTGCTAGGGGTTCTGGTTAACCAGTCATGTGATAAAGTAAGTACACCCCATGGAAACACCCCATGCATCATCTAACATAACTGAACAGGCAAACAGGAGATCTTCATGCAGACAGAGCATCTACTTGAACAAATGACACCTCAGATTGTCATGGCGGATTCATTATCACAATCGAGTCACGTCAGGTTGTAGCGGGGCTACATAATAATAAGTATTTGTTTTTTTGTCTGTGCTGAGCGTATTTTGCTTTCATTGTCCCGTTTGCTATGCTATATGTGTGTATCAGTAAATGTTAAAAGGGGAAGGATGATGACGGGAGACCGCAACCCCAAGACGGAAATTACCTGTTGGATCCACCAGTTACATCCGGGACATTCTGTATTTAAACAAGAGGAGCGAAAGGCAAAAGAAGGAGGAGAGGAGAGAAAGAGAGAAGAAAAAGAATCATTTACACATTCATATTTCAACTCATTTCCGTTCACCGTACAAGTTCATTACTTGATTCTTAAGGATCCGGATCATTATCAGGACTGCCAGCACCGAGAAACCCCGGGGTTTGAATACTTATCAACCGTTGCTGATGACACTTACGGTGAGGTCGTTATTAGTGTTGTCGGGAGAAAGCAAAATATCACATCAGCCAATATTCAACTGTTACTGGACTTTATTAGCTTTTGGACTCATTTATCACTTTTATTTCAATTGCCGTTTATCATAAATCTGTGCTTGTGTTTTGTGTTTATTTGTTTATTATTTGGGGGCAAGGGAGGGTTTTTGTAAATATTGCGTATTCCTGTTTTCGTATAATTAATAACATTGCACAACAATTATTTTGAAACGTCTTGCTTCCTGAAAAGTTTTTACTGATTGTGACATGTACCTTCTGGGTATGCACAAATAAAGTTTTGGTTTTACTGCATCATGTAGGAACTCAGAGAAATAGACATTTACATGTTTACTGACAATGACATATTTAGTTAAGTTTATGTTTCGCATAAGCTATTAAATTGAACAGAATTAAAAGTGTTTTGCTCCTAATTTTCTTTTGTATTCAATGTCTGGTGCATCACGTTGCAGTGTCCAACAGTAGTCAGTAAGCATTGACGGATTCCAGTTGCCCTGGTATCGTCTCTCCATCGTAGCAATGTCCTGGTGAAACCTTTCACCGTGTCCGTCACTGACAGCACCGAGAGTCGCGGGGAAGACGTCCAAGTGTGAGTGGAGGAAATGAATCTTGAGTGACATGTTGCACTTCATTGTCTTGTATGCTTTGAGAAGTTTGTCTACCAGCTGAATGGAGTTTGGGGCTCTGTAATTGCCCAGAAAATTGCCAACAACGTCTTTGAAGGCTTTCCAGGCAATTTTTTCCGGCCCAACTAACAGATCTTCAAACTGCTTGTCACTCATGATATGTCTGATCTGGGGATCAACAAAAATGCCCTCTTTGATCTTGGCGTCAGTTATTCTTGGGAACATCTGTCTTAAATAGCAAAAACCTTCACCTTCCTTGTTCAGTGGTTTCACGAAATTCTTCATGAGTCCCAGTTTTATGTGAAGAGGAGGCAAAAATATCTTTGCCGGGTCAACAAGCGATTCATGTGCTACATTTTTCTGTCCTGGAACTAACTTTTCACTGAGTGGCCAGTTCTGTCGAGAATAGTGAGACTCTTTGGCATGGCTGTCACATTCACAGATGAGACAACAGTACTTTGTACAGCCGAGCTACAGTCTTAGTAACAGAGCAACGACTTTAAGATCTCCACAGATATTCCAGTTGTCCCTGCTATACTGGACGTGCTTCAGCAACAGTTCCATATTCTCATACGTTTCTTTCTTGTGTGCTGCTTGGCCAACAGATAGTGAAGGATAAACGTTGTCATTGTGTAGCAGAACAGCTTTCAGGCTTAACATTGACGAATCAATGAAGAGACGCCACTCTTCTGGGTTGTGATTACAACCCAAGGCCCGAGAACAATCCTTCAATGTCACAACAGAAACAGAGACTGTCGTGTTGTGCAGAAAATGTGGTGATATCATGATGTCGGCCTCGAAACACAGAACTGTTCATACCTGGTGACAGCAACCACCATTCCTGCAGTCTCAAACCCAGCAGCTCGGCTTTTGCTTTTGACAGACCCAAATCTCTAACCAAATCATTCAATTCAGACTGTGTTATCAGATGTGGATCGCCTGATGAGAACGGTTCAAAATCCGGGTCAATGTCACTGTCAGTACCCTGCATTGCAGTTTCTTCATCTGGTTCGTCTAAGGTCCAATCCTCTGGTGGTTTTGGAATTGGAAGACTGCCATCATGTGGCACGGGTCTCATTGCTGAAGGCAGATTAGGAGATTCAATTGACTTCTTGTTTTTGGCAGAGAAACCAGACACATTAGTCAAACAGGAGTAACAGTCCGTCGCATGGTCTTTCTGTTCTCGCCATATCATCGGAACAGCAAACGGCATCGTCTCTCGAGTGCCTCTGAGCCAGGCTCTCAGACTGACAGCACATGTCGCACAGCAAATGTGAGGCGCCCATTCCTTGTCTTGATCACCAATTTTTTATAACTGAAATACAGATGATAAGCTTTCTTCACAAGACCAGTCATCCAACGTCTCTGAGGCGCAAGTGTATATTCGCCACAGATATTGCAGAATGTATTGCGGCTGTTACGACATTGACGAGACACCAAAACGTCCATAGCATCAAGCTTACTTACTGTTCTATTGCTACAGATACTATACGTTACTATTCTGATGCTATACATACACACTGACTATCGATATTAGCCAAATGAGCAAGATCGGTGTATGCAAGCCACCATTATAGCATGCTGAGACAGTGTCAAGCTCATTCAGACCTGCCCCGGATGTCAACTTCCACAGAACAGCTTCCAACCGGGCCTGATTCCATGGCTGGACATGCCCAGGCTGCACAAACCGTTGTTGATAAGTCACTTACGAGAGCGAAAATGTTTTGGATACAAATATAAGAAAAAATCATGACAAAATTGAAACGGTACATGATGGGTAAATTTTGATGCGATATTCGTGATCAGCACCCAAAAATCTATAAGAAACACCCAACAGTGTTCAAGAAGCAAAAACTTTGTTGTGCAGTGTAATTATTCACTGGTGTCACTGGGATAGCGGTGGTTTATTATTGAATATTCGCCACTCCTCGTGTGTATTTATATTTATCACTATCTTTTAAATCCGTATATCTGTCTACTGTTTGCTTATTTCGTCATGTCGGGAAAAATAGGACAATCTGTAAGGATTATGGCTTGTTATCATCTCGAGAGTCTTCAGGCTAATCCAAGGAAATAGTCTTGGTAGCGTAGTGGCCGGTCTGGGTAAGGGGTTGGCTGTTACAATGTCAGGTCAGGTTAGGGAGCACGCACTGGTACAGCGGGTTGCTGCACCCACTACATGACGAAACAGCTCAGTATCCCAATTGGCAACCCCCCAAGCAGACACGCGGTCCAGTCCCACCCTCCAGCAATGACCCTCTATCTGCTGTAGGCGTCCCCTTGGCCTGGTCCAGACACTCGGGTCCTCAACAATAAGCCAGATCACCCTCAGGGAATCACACCACATGGCCGTAGTGCCGTAACTGACGCTCCCTCACAATGCAGGTCATGTGCCTCATTCGGGACTCCATGAGCAGCACAAAGTCACACCAGTGGTACCCAAGGATTCTCTGAAGAGACACAAGGAGTCCAGTCTTTGTCTCAGGTCACTGGATAGCGTCCATATCTCACAAACAGGGAGCACCAGGACTCTAAAGAAGACTTGGATCTTCGTCCTTTTACAGAGATATCAGGAGCGCCACACACCCCTTTCCAGTGACCTCATGACCCCCCCATGCTCTCCCAATCCATCTACTGACTTCATAGGAAGAGTCACCAGAGACATGAATGTCATAAACCTCTCAACGAGGTCGACACTCTCTCTGCAGACAGACACACTGCTGATGGCCGTGCCCAAGAGCTCATTAAAGGCCTGTGAATTCCACAACATATTTAAATGTGCTTGAGGAGAATCTGAGGCCATCTGTCCGAAGACCACACAAACAGCGCATTAGCAAATCCACCAAGGAGTGCTACAATAAAGAAAACAATGGTGGGTTATGGACTGGCTTCATCCAAGCCCTGGATTTGAATCCATAAGTTACCTGCCTGCCACTTCATGCTACCAGGACAGACCCTGGCCCATGGTGACCCTTAAATTTGGATTAAGGATTAAAGCTGGATTAAGCAGGTTCAGGGTGGAGCTGTCGTCCCTGACCTGCTATTAGGAGAGCAAACACTCCTGCAATATTTAACCTTCATTTTGTGTTTGGGAAGAGAGTGATCTCTAGTGAGTGCTAGCATATGTAAACAGCTTTTGTTAGCCAACATCAATCAATTCACTATGAGTTGAGCCTTTTCACCTTGGAACACTTGCAAAAATTCATAATAAAATAGAAATATAAATGTGGCGATGTGTGGTGGCACAGTGGTCAGCTCCAGAGTCTGGGATTTGAATCCAGCATCTCTGCACACATTTGACGTTCTCCTCATCTCCATACAAGTCTGTGTATCCCTCATGCATCCCCAAAGATGTGCCAGTCAATCGGTGATTCCAAATAGGCAGAGGATGGGTGTGCCCTGTGATGAACTGGCACCTCATTCAGTGCTGGCTCCTGCATTCTTCCAAAGCAAAAGAATAAGGGAATGGCCGTACCCAATATAAAATAATTCAAAACGTTCACACTTGTAGTTTTCAGTCGGTTTTCGTTGTGCAATGACCTGCTGCTCACAGCTCTCATAGTGTGCACATCCACACTAGGGATTCTAAATAGGTGGAAGATGGCAGTGCCCTGTGATGGACTGGCACCTCATCCAGTGTTGGCTCCTGCATTCTGCAAAAGTACAAAATAATAGAGTAGCCATACCCAATGTGAAGTAAGTCAAAGAGGACTCTCTTGAGCAAATGATAGCCCATTTGGACTCTGATAGCTTCAGGGAAAAGATTCTCTGGTCTGGTGGGACAAAAATGTAACTCTTTGGGCAATGCTCATCCCTACTGTGAAACGTGATGGTGGCAGCGTCATGCCAAGGATGGCGTAGGGCTAGGAAGGCTGATCAGAACTGAAGGAAGGACGAATGAATGCAGCCCGGTACAGAGGGGTTTTTGAATTAAACCTCAGACTGGGCAGATGGTTCACCTTTCAGCATGACAATGACACGAAGCATACAGCCATGATTGTCTTAGGGTGGCCCAGCCAAACTCCAGACCCCATAGAACACATGTGGAGAGACCTGAAGATGGCCATTTACAGACACTTCCCATCCAATCTAACGGAGCTTGACTGGATCTTCCTGGAAGAATGAGATAAACTGCCCAAATCCTGGTGTGCAAAGCTTGTGGAGGCTTACACACGAAGACTTGAAGCTGGAAACGTGTGCAAAGGGGACTTGTATAATGTACCAAATTACAGGGCTCAATTTTTATATGAAAGACAGATTCCAGTTTTTGATTTTTAATAAATTTGCAAACCTTTCTGAAAGCACATTTTGCCTTGGTCATCATGAATCATTTGGTGAAGACTACTGGAAAATATGGCAAATTTATCCATTTAAAATTAAATCTACTAAACAGTAAAGTAGAGAAAATAAGTTACGAGTTTTGAATACTTTCTGATAGACTGGCACCTAGTCCTGGGCTGGTTCCTGCCCTGTGCCTGCTGCTGGACTTGGCTCCAGGCTCATTGATTCGGAAGTGAATCATACAATGGATGGATTATAAAAAATAAAACAAATACATCAGTGCTTTTTTTTTTTTTTGTAAAATTAAGTAAGAGTGTTGTTCCTCGTTTACTAAGATGTGATAAATCTTAAAAATGCTGCTTATTCTCACATTTATCCCAGCAGGCCACTAGAGACTGACAACGTGATAATTGCATCAAGCACTCTATGCATGTTGTACTCATGCCAGGCACTTTTCATGATCTCATTTATTCTTCTTAGCAATATCTGAATTCAAGACAGAATGTTCTTAAAAATATCCATCGACTCGCATATGTGTCCAAATCTTGACAAACAATCCACTTAAGGGTGGAGTGTGATGTGCTGAAATGACGCCTAAGGCCAGTTATAGGCTTGGATTTTATATCCATGGTCAAGAAGTATGGCGCTCAAGATATAAATAAGAGCTGAATGTAACACAATTACATTAGGAGTATGGACAAGGCAGAGCACACTCATGTCTGTAGTATATATATATATATATTGTGACGGACGGCTCTGGACCCATGCCCTGCTGGGACGCCCCTTTGACACTAGATCCGGGGGAGCAGCCATTGGAATCACACTACGTTCCCCGGAACACTTGGTGGCAGCCCCCCCTGCGTTGCATCGGGGCCACAATTATTGCTGTTGGGCTTCGTGACCACCGCCAGGGGAAGCTGCACGGCTTAACGAGCTCGTCTGGGCGGGAGCACAGCCGCACCCAGAAGTGTAGCCGGAAGTAGCTCAACGAGCACCTGCATCACTTCCGGGTGGGCTATAAGAGGAGCCGACAGTCACCACTCCGGGCGTCAGAGTCAGGAGGAGGAGGAGGACAAAGCTGCCTGGGAGGAGTGGAGGAAGAGGAGTGATTTTTATGGTGTTTCTGGGTTTTCATAGTCTGAATCACAGTCTGATGGTATGGGTGGTTACCTACCAGGTAACGCTTGTGGTTGGTCAACAAGTCAGCTAACATCCGCCACGGTGCCCTCAGTTGTGAGAAGCAGATCATAGAATGGTTGTATATATATATATATATATATATATATATATATATATATATATGTTGCATAGTTTACTGTCAAACAACGCAAAGAGTACGCGACATGTGTTTCGCCCTTATTTGGACTCATCAGGAGTACACACTCTACTGTTCCCCTCTCGGGGATCGAACCTCGGACATCAGCATCAGAGACGAAGTCCCTTTACGCTGCGCCACAGCGCGTAGTTCATTTATTTGACAGCCTGCAGATCGGAGTAATTACATTCATTGCATTCATTGTCTGAATCCCGACCTGATTGTATGGGTGGTTACCTACCAGGTAACGCATGTGGTTGGTCTGCCCTCGGCAAACATCCGCCATGGTGCCCTCTTCAGTTGCGAGAAGCAGATCATAGAATGTTGCATAGTTTACTGTCAAATAATGCAAAGAGTACGCGACACGTGTTTCACCCTCATTTGGGCTGATATATACTAGCTGTGTAAGCCTATGCTGTAAAAAGCCCGGACTCCTAGAAACCATGGATTTCGGCACTTCAATCAGTTAATTGCATTGGTTGTGTATTAGTGGCTCCTCATCAGTTTCGTTTTGCCGATGTGCTCGCCTCTGTTGTCTATCAGCGGCTAAGCGAGTTTCTCTTTCTCGGCAGTTTCATTTTGGCGACAGAGTTGCTTTCTTTGAGCTTCATGCTGTATCCTTGCAAGTCTGGGCTGGACAGACAGACAGACAGACAGGCACACTTCCATGCGTAGAAGTTTATATATATAAATATATATATTTATATATATATATATATATATATATATATATATTATATATATACTGTATATAGTGCTAAATAATAAAGCCTTGACACAACATAAAGATTTGGGGTAGCCTCCCGTATACTTGAAAGTTGGCTGCAATATGAAGAAGTTTCCAAATGGTCCTTACAGACAAGAGCCCAAGACAGAACTGAAAAAATAGTACGGGCAAGGCGGGTTTTAAAGTCGGAGGGGACAAATGATGTCATCGGATGGAACCGGAAGTGATGTCATAGGGCCCAGGCAGAATTTAATGCGTTTGGTATGCGGGGAAAAAAGAGAAAGGATCTGTGCACTCTGCTAACCCCTGGTCCGGCTGGGAATTATCTTCTTTTGAACCCTTTAGCTGCCTCCCATGCGCACGTGTGTGATAATATACGAAGGGGTAAGCAAAAATAACCAGAATTGAAAAAAAAAATAGTTTTAATTTTTTTTTTACTTACTGAAACGTTAGTCTCCTTCAAAGTCCTCTTCATGTGAATGAAGAGGAACGTTGTCCAAGGCCTGCAGCTATTTTTATTTGACTTCCTCCACGGTACGGAAACGCTTTCCTTTCAGTTCTTTTTTCATATGCGGGAACGAGAAAAAGTCGCACGGAGCAAAGATCAAGTGACATTTCCCCTCATTTGAAACGCGATAACCACTCGTAGACCTGTGTTTTACTTAAAGCTTCCTCTTTAAAAGCAGTTTCAAGCATCACTACACTTTCTGCTGCTGCTTTCCCTAAGAGATTTAGAAATTCAACACCAACTCGCTGTTCTTTATGATCACCCGTCACAAAAATCGCAGAACACGTTTAATAAACACCAAGAAAAACCGTCACAGAATGGCATATGAAGAATACAGAGCAACGCCACTTGGCAGACTGACACAGAGTATTGTAAGTGTGCCACACCTAGAGGTGAGCGAAATTGAGCGCCAGATATAGACTCCAGATATTTTGGGTATTCCCTCGTACATATATATAAATATATATATGAATAGATAGATAGATAGATAGATAGATAGATAGATAGATAGATAGATAGATAGATAGATAGATAGATAGATAGATAGATAGATAGATAGATAGATAGATAGATACTTTATTAATCCCAAGGGGAAATTCACATACTATAGACCTGATCACAATCTGAATCAACGAGATTTTCACAGTGAAAGAGAGAAGTAAATGACATATTGCGTAAAGTCCTAAAGGACATTAGAAATTAAATACAAATGGAGGGCCTTTAATCAAATCCATATGGTTGTGGTTTTAAAACTTCTTTTTCAAAATAGATAAACATGAGTGCCTGCCTAACATAAACTAGCTAAATAATACTTTGATCTACACCCTGTCATGTAGGTGGACCAGCTGCTGTGGTGGTGGCATCTGAGGTTCAATCCCCGCAAGGGGAAGCATAAGTGTGTACACCTGATGAGCCCGTTGTAACCAGGCATCCACCACATCCATCTCTTCCAGTTGGGACCACAAAAATTTCTCTAGCATTTCAATGTAACGTTCTGAACTGACAGTGACCGTTGGTTCCCCCTCCTCACAAATGTAAGGGCCTACAATGCCAAATTCTGTAGTGGTGCACCAAACTGTAACACACTCACTGTGCAGGGGTCTCTAATGGAGTTCACAAGCCCAATAGTGAAAGTTTTGCTTATTTACACAACCATTCAAATGGAAATGTGCCTCGTCGCTTCACATGACGATGGCCTCTCGATGAATGGTTTGCAAAATGTCTGCTCACAACTCTCTGTGGCTTTCCCAGTCTCTCTCGGTGAGTTCCTGCACTACCATCATTTTGCATGGATGGAAATTAAGATCCTCATGAAAAATTTAGAGACATGTTGGAAATGCCTAAGGCAGAAGTGTGCTGAACTTCTAGGAGACCACAACATTGATACCCTTACAGCTTGGATGTTTTCAGGCGTTCGTACAGTCTGAGGACGGCCTGGAGATTTTCTGTTCAACGTTGTACCCGTCTGTCTGAATTTTGCCCCCCACTGAAGAACTGATTTCTGATTTGGGATGTCACCGTTGCTGAAGTACATTCATAAAGTGCGTTGTGTATTGATGATGGATTTGTTGTTTTTGAAGAACGCTTCGACAGAGAAAGCATGGTGTGCACAGACCAAGGCACCTGGCCGACTGAAAACAGTATGAGTTCCCAGTCACCCTGACAGAAGACCCTTGGATTCAGTCAATATGGGCAGGCCTGTGAAGACTTAGTGGAAGAAGATGACTTTCTGTCCAAGTTACCAAAGAACTAAGGAGTATGCAGAACCCTCACATTGTCCTCCATACATGGCACACGAGCCACCAGACCTCTGGATTTAAGACACTTCCCAACTCTGCCGCCTGAGGGTGATCTTGAGTTGAGTGATAGTAGGAACACAAAGAGTAGCGTTCTTGACATGACTGTCTTTTCGATTGGGCATGAGACTGATATGTGCCATGTCTACCTGCAACTCTTCTTATCTCACAGTGGCTTCTGTACGCAGCCTCTGAAATTTAAAATGCCTGTTACTAAAGAAGATTGGGAAGTACTGTGGTCAAGAAAAAAAAATCTATAAAATCTCACATTAAAATTAAAACCTTGCCTTCGTAATGCAGAAGACAGTTAGAAACCAAGAAAACAGGCTGAGCTGAAAGCCTTCCGAGAAGCTGGATGTCAGCTGTACTCCAGATGTGATTCGTGCAAGTGGAGCAGAATTGAACGCAATCAAGACGGCCGCACGCACTCCTCACGAGGCGAAAACCACCGAAATCAACAATTCTCGTATATCATCATGAAAGGAAACAAACAACACACTTGATGCTCCCCAGCTGCTTGTCGCCAATGCATATTGTTTGGCCATTCAGCGAATGGCGCGTTAAGAGATTGAAAGTCATCGGCTTGCCTTGTTTGTGATTGGGGTCCCGTTCCTTTTTGGTGATGGTGGCGCTTGGCAGAACTGAATGACTTGTTTCATTGGATGGTGGTGCAGCATGATAAGTCATCGTGGTGCTCATTGGCACGCAGACAGTACGATGCAAGGCATCGACGTAAGAGCAGCATGAATCACCCACCCCGTAATTTGGTGAACAAGATGTTGACAGCTGCACTCTCAGATGACAGCTTTTACAAACCGTAGTCGCCAAAGTGTCACTGGAGGATACAGCTGTCACAACTGACAGACATGTAAAAATAAAAAAATAAATAAAATTAGTTTGTAACAAAACAGCCTGCTGAATCAACGAGATTTTCACAGTGAAAGAGAGAAGTAAATGACATATTGCATAAAGTCCTAAGGGACATTAGAAATTAAATACAAATGGAGGGCCTTTTAATCAAATCCATATGGTTCTGGTTTTCACACCTCTTTTTCAACATAGATAAATATGAGTGCCTGCCTAACATAAACTAGCTAATAAAGAGTAAATACAACACAGGGCTCTAAAAAGAGAAAAGGCAAACAGCCTCAAACAAAGAAACAAGAGCATTGTCATAACAAAAAACAAAAATCAGAAACAAATAATGTGCAGAGGTGAAATAATTGCTGTCAGAAATATAAGCAAAGTAATCTGGTTCATACAATACAGATCAGAAGAGCTGATGGTCATCTTTTACTGTACCACAAAGAGCTTGCTGAGAATGTCGGCGCAGTGGTAGTGCTGCTGCTTTGCAGTAAGAAGACTGTGGGTTCGGTTCCTCCCTGTGTGGATAGCGCTTTGAGTACTGAGAAAAGCGCTATATAAATGTAATGAATTATTATTATTAACGTTTGAGCAGGCGAGGGACAACAGAAAGTGAGCAAGAAATGGAGGGAAGGAATTGAGTCGGACAGAATCTTTAGTATAAGCAGTATAAGTAAGAGTCAGCAAACCAAAAGCAGACATCAGAACTGAACAAGAAAACCAGAGCCGCCTTTCAAAATATGAGTTGCAAAATCCTGAAACTAACATACACTAATATGCTGTTTGTTATTATTATTATTATTATTATTGTTGTTGTTGTTGTTGTTATAGATAGATAGATAGATAGATAGATAGATAGATAGATAGATAGATAGATAGATGGTATAGTAGGCAAGATTAAAAATATAGATAAATTGACAATTATATGATAGATAGATAGATAGATAGATAGATAGATAGATAGATAGATAGATAGATAGATAGATAGATAGATAGATAGATAGATAGATAGATAGATAGATACTTTAGTTGTTCCCAAGGTGATATTAAAACTTTACAGAAGCTGAAGAAAAATATAAATATTATAGAAAAGAACTCAAATGCTTCTACACTGAATAATAAGAGAGCTGCTACCATCTTATATGATGCTAGTAGTTGGCTGTAAGTTGTGGTCAGTTCTTCCCAGTTGTGCCACAGGTTTATATTTAATGGCATTAACATTTGGAGAGACCAGCCCCAGCTCATTGGGCCCACAAATGCGACATGCTGGCAGAATTTGTTTCTTCCCAAAGTTCCGTAGATCAAAGTCATCAGCATTCTATGGTCAAAATGATTCATCATTAGATTGTTGGTAACAGAATTAATAAACTTTAACCAGGATGATTTAAGTTGCCTCTTAGACACTGCTGAGGATGAAATCAGTCACTTCATTCAATTTCTTTAAAAGTGATCAGACACAGATAGATAGATAGATAGATAGATAGATAGATAGATAGATAGATAGATAGATAGATAGATAGATAGATAGATAGATAGATAGATAGATAGATAGAAGATGGCAGCACCTCTATCTATCTATCTATCTATCTATCTATCTATCTATCTATCTATCTATCTATCTATCTATCTATCTATCTATCTATCTATCTATCTATCTATCTATCTATCTATCTATCTATCTATGATGCTAGTTTGTGGCTATACGTTGTGGTCATTTCTGCCCAGTTGTGCCACAGGTTTTCATTTAATGGCATTAACATTTGGAGTGAGCAGCCCCAGCTCATTGTGCCCACAAACGGAAAATGCCAACAGAATTTTGTTTCTTCCAAAGTTCCGCTGATAGAAGTTACCAGCATTCTATGGGCTGAATGATTCATCATTAGATTATCAGTAACAGAATTAATAAACTTTGACCAGGATGATTTAACTTGTCTCCCTGGGTACTGCCGAGGATGAATTCAGTCAGTATTTCAATGTGTGGATTACACATTTTAGTTCTAATTATAGTGTGCTTACTTCTTACCATACGGATGTCCGGTTCCCTTCCTGTCTTTTCTACTCTGTCCAGTCATATTGAATGAAACCTATTCAGCATTAAAATGGCATCTGAAATAAGAAGTGCAAGGTGGTTCTCCACAGTACCCAAAATGCCACATCAGCTGAACTTGTTGTTATCACTTATTTAAAAGTGATCAGACATTCCTCATTATATGGAGGCAGGCCAGATCAGAATGTTCTCCACCTTACTTTTATCCTTACTCCAGATCTTCACTCTTTCATGCTAGGATGAGCTGCTCCTCTGATAAGGTGTAATGGAGCTCCTTAGGTGGCGGTGATCACAGGGGTGCCAGCTGACTACGGGGGAGTTTAATTTATCCCACTTTGCAATCCCAGAGTCTCTGACACTTTCGGTAGCTGCACAGGTAAGGTGGTCTTCAGATCCTCTGCGCTCCCCCTGTGACATCGTTCACATTCACATCTGGTCTGAAGGCAGTCGAGACGAACCAAAACTCGGCTCTGCGATGACAGCAGCGTATCTGCGATTTAAAAATCATTTTATAAATTTACAGTGGTGAGCCAGATGCCATATCACATCTAATCTTAACGATTAGTAATTAATTGATGTTTAAAAAAGGTAATCAAAAACTAATAAATAAAACAGAGAGCTTCTGTAAGAAGGCTGATGCCAGCATGGCATCCAGAGGTAGATTTTTTTTGTTTTCATTTCACTGGCATGCCTTCATGGCATCGTTTTGAGTTTCCATCATTTGTGTAGTAATTAAGAACAAAGCTCAGTGCCAGTCTTGCGATCAACATTTCTGAGACTATTTCAGGGACAGCTACTGCACTGAATGTTACACTTAGCCTCCAAGATTGTGGAATAAAAATATCTTAAACCTCCAAAATCTAAATAGCGATTCGGGGAAAGGATATTTAGGTAGTCGGGAACTGATAGCAATGTGGATTTTTCTTTTTTGACTTTGATATTTTTTGTGTTTTTGCCTTTTATTATTGGATTTCTCTCTTCTCTTATCTGTCGCAGCCCGGGCTTTTGACTCTCTTCTGATTTTTTCTGTAAGCTTCATCTCCCACTCCACGTTCACACCTGTTTTGTTTTCCCATTTTTATCTTCTAACCAGAGTTCCTCCCCAGCTCATGTTAAAAGTGCTTCATTTAATTTTTATATATGCTTTGTGGGACATGGTCGGCCTTTTATCCCGGCCAATACCCCCAGGTCGCCAGGTGGAGCCATGCCTGCAACATAGAGGTGCCCCAAGTTCCAGCAGGACATCATGGACAGTGGAGTTTTTCATCACAGCCCTGCTGGATACCACGGGGGCCTCCAGGGGACAGTGCAGGAAGGCCCAGAGACTTTGGTTTCACCTATAACCCGGAAGTACGTCTTAGCCACGGCGACAGAGGGAATGACGTACTTCTGGGATGAAGAAGAGGAGTTTTCACCTGACCCGGAAGTGCTGAATAATCACATGGACTGAGGGATCAGAAGCACTTCCGGGTCATGAACTATATAAAGGACTGTGGGAGAGCCCAGGGTTGAGCTGAGTCGGGAGGAAGGGTGGCAACGCGTCTGGGAGTGGAGGATTGATTATTGGTTATTGTATTTGTGATTTGTGTATGAGTATTGTGGAGTGGAGGGTGCTTTGTGCACTGTATTGTCCAAATAAAAATAATTATTGGACTTTTATCTGGTGTCTGGCGCCTGATCAGAGGGTTCAAAGGAGCGATAGCGCCCCCTATCTGTCACAACTTGTAACGGCCAACCCCCATTACCCAGACCGGCAACTACACAACCATGACCAGTGACATGGCTAAATTGAGGACTCTCTAGATAATAACAAGCCGTACCCCTTACAAACAGTCTTCCTCTCCTATCGACGAAGTAACAGGCAATGCAAATCAGTGTGTAAAATTAAGTGCAGATATATTGAAATGTACAACTAATATACATACATATATACCACGACAAATAGACAGACACTCAATAATATATATATATATTGTGGTAAGTTCAGCCCGGACGCAAACAGGCGGACACAGAATGTTCCAAAATGCACACAGTTTAATTAGAAAGTCCAGCACACAACACAGTGCCCATGCACCAAACACCTTTTTCCATTTCAGTTCTCTCCCTTCCGGACTTCTCCTGCCACCTTTCCACCAGAAGAAGCGTTGCCTTCTTCTTCCCGACTCCGGCTCATCTACTCGAGCGAAGTGGCCTCTTTTATAGCCACTCGGATGTGCTCCAGGTGCTCTGTGATGGTCTTCCGGTGGCACTTCCTGGTGTGGCGGAAGTGCCGCATGAGCACCCAGAAGTATCCCTGGAATTCCTTTCCGGCAGCACTTCTGGATGTGGTGGAAGTGCTGACATCCAGCGCTCTCCAATCCTCCGGGCACCCCGCTGTGGTGGCCACGGGCCCCAATAAGGTTCAGCTTCCATGCTCGGTTCCCGTGGCCCCCATACCGACCAGGGCAGTTGCCCTCTTGTGGTCCGTGGGAGGTATAGTCCCTCTCCTGGTCCTTGTAGGCGTCCCGGCCATCTGCCACAATATACAGTATAAACATATACACTATCACAAAGACACCAGTGAAAGATGCTATATATATATATATATACAGTGCTCAGCATAAATGAGTACACCCCCTTTAAAAAGTACAAATTTAATCAGTAGCTCAATGAACAAAAGAACAATGTCCAAAATTTTCACAAGGCTGAGTTTTATTGAACACTTGTTAAACTCCATAACATGAAATTAAGGTTAATAATATAACTTAGGTCACAAAATCTTCAGTTTCACTCAAATTGGTTGAAGCAAAAATGAATACACCCCGCAACAAAAACTACTACATCTAGTATTTTGTATGACCACTGTGATTCTTAAGAACAGCACCAAGTCTTCTAGGCATGGAATGAACAAGTTGGCGACATATTGCAACATCTTTCTTTTTCCATTCTTCAAAAATAACCTCTTTTAGAGCCTGGATGCTGGATGGAGAGTGATGCTCAACTTGTCGCTTCAGAATTCCCCACAGGTGTTCGATTGGGTTCAGATCAGGAGACATACTTGGCCATTCAATCACCTTCACCCTGTTCTTCTTCAGAAATGCAACAGTAGCTTTAGATGTGTGTTTTGGATCATTGTCGTGTTGGAAAAGTGCACGACGACCAAGTGCACGGAGTGATGGCAGAATCTTCTCCTTCAGTATAGAGCAGTACATTGTTGAGTTCATGATACCATCAATGAAATGCAGCTCCCCAACACCAGCAGCACTCATGCAGCCCCACATAAGGACACTGCCACCACCATGTTTCACTGTAGGCACCATGCATTTTTCTTTGAAATCCTCACCTTTACAACGCCATACAGTTTTGAAACCATTAGTTCCAAAAACAGTGATCTTTGTCTCATCACTCCAGAGTATAGAGTCTCAATAGTCTTCATCTTTTTCAGCATGGGCCTTA
Source organism: Erpetoichthys calabaricus (assembly GCF_900747795.2). Lineage (NCBI taxonomy): Eukaryota > Metazoa > Chordata > Cladistia > Polypteriformes > Polypteridae > Erpetoichthys > Erpetoichthys calabaricus. The sequence goes on along the minus strand of NC_041409.2, from coordinate 86,675,371 downwards.
GCAAATTCTAGGCGTGCTTTTTTGTGCATGGGCTTTAGGAGAGGCTTCCTTCGTGGACCATACCCATGCATGCCATTCCTCTGCAGTGTGCGCCGTATTGTGTCACGGGAAACGGTTACTCCAGTTTGGCTTTCTACTGCTTTAGCTAAGTGCAGTGAACTTGCATGGCGATTTTCTTCAACCCTTCTCATCAGAAGACGCTCCTGTCGAGATGTTAACTTCCGTGGATAGCCTGGATGTCTCTGTAAGATGGTTGCACTTCCATCTTTCTTAAATTTTTGGATCACTTTTGCTACAGTATTTTGACTGATAGGTAAAGCTTTGCTGATCTTCTTGTAGCCCTCACCTTTTTTGTGTAAAGTAATGATTTCCTTTCTCAGATTTTTTGACATTTCTCTTCCATGTGGAGCCATTGCTGACAGCATGAAATGGGAAGGGCTTTTCTTTATTAAGTAATGCCCTTTTATAGTCACCTGTCTGCTGGACACCTCTTAAATGAATCATTAGACTCACCTGTGGTTGAATGCCTGTTAATTGGACTTTTGTAGTCTTAAGTGTGGCTTTTCTCCTAAGACTATAATTGGGGTTTACTCATTTTTGCTACATGGGCTTGAATGAATTTGTTAGGATAATCACTTTTTTGTGTGTGCAAATTAACAAGTCTTGTTTGTAATCAATGGCCCACATTTGTGGGAGTATTTTGTAGTACAGTATCTCACAGACAATGTTGATACTGAAAGGAAACTAAAGGTTTTCTGACAAATGTAGTGGGGTGTACTCATTTATGCTGAGCACTGTATATATATATATATATATAGTGTGTACGCCTGATGAGCCCAGAATGAGGGCGAAACACGTGTCGTGTACTCTTTGCATTTATTTGACAGTAAAACTATTTCAACCATTCTATGATCTGCTCTTCACAAACTGAGGGCACCGTGGCGGATGTTAGCAGATTGCTGGCCAACCACAAAGCGTTACCTGGTAGGTAACCACCCACACTAACAGATTGTGACACAGACTTCGAATGCCGTGAATGTAATTACCCCGATCTACATGCTGTCAAATAAACGAACCACACGCCGTGGCGCAACGTTAGGGGCATCGCCTCTGGCACTGACGTCCGAGGTTCGATTCCCGAGAGGGAGTGCAGTGGAGTGTGTACACCTGATGAGCCCAGAATGAGGGCGAAACACGTGTCGTGTACTCTTTGCATTTATTTGACAGTAAACTATTGCAACCATTCTATGATCTGCTCTTCACAAACTGAGGGCACCGTGGCGGATGTTAGCAGATTGCTGGCCAACCACAAAGCGTTACCTGGTAGGTAACCACCCATACAATCAGATTGTGACACAGACTACGAATGCCGTGAATATATATATATATATATATATATATATATATATATATATATATATATATATATATCTTATTTATCACAAGCACACAAATATACAGTAACCAAAAAAAAAATACAAAGCCCTTTCTTGCCTCTAAACAATAAATGAATATAACACGAAACACAGAACACAGACCAAAAACAAACTGCAATTGAAGTAAACTGAGTCCAAAGTTGTTAAAGTCCTGAATTAAATGAAATACTAGCTGATATGATATTTTGCTCCTTCCTGAAATAATTCAAAACAATCTCACCGTGCGAGTTCTCGGCAATGGTTGAATGAAATCCAAACCCTGGGGGTTCTCCGCACTGGCTGATGTGATGATGTTCCGGATAATGAAAAAACAAACGGTAAAGTTGCACAATGAACGTTAAGTGATGATTTGGAAAATGAATGTGAAAAATGACTCCTTTCTCCTCTCGATCTCCTTGCTCTCCTCTGAACTTCTCTCGTTTAAATAACAAATATCCCAGATATAATGGTTGTGGAAACAGGAAATACCAGTCTAGGGGTCGCTGCTTCCTTGCATCATCCTAACCCTGTTTGTTTTCCAGGGACCACATTTACATATACACACATACGGTAGTAAACGGGACGATGTAAAAAAATAAAAAACGCGACTCAACACAAAACAGAAAATATCTACAATTGTGAAGCCTCGTAACATGTTGTCCAGTTCTTTTATTCTCCTTCTATTTTGTGAGTGGATCCTGACAAGGCAGGGCCAGCTGTCAAGGGTCCTCCCCCAGCCATATAAGGGCAGGCTAGCAGTACGTGAAAGTGGAAGGACTGATGACACCTAGTGCATGACCTGAAATTCTCCTTTTCATCATTATCAAGTTCTTCCATGAGAACCCTGAATACCATGAGGACTGATTGAGGTCATTTATGTTAGGTTGAATGCCTAAAGGGGGCTGGGTGGTCTCGTGGCCTGGAACCCCTGCAGATTTTATGTTTCTTTCTCCAGCTGTCTGGAGTTGTTTTTGTTCTTTCTGTCCTCCCTGGCCATCGGATCTTACTTTTTTTTCGGTGTTAATTAGTGTTCCTTTATTCTAATTTTAATTCTTATTTTTTTGTCTTTTTTCTCTTTCTTCATCATGTAACGCACTCTGAGTTGCATTATTTGTATGAAAATGTGCTATAGAAATAAATGTTGTTGTTGTTTTAGGAGTAACAATATTAGCTACCTTGAAATGCTGGCACATGTATAGAATTAATTACATGCACAATGTATTGAATCACATATACAGGTTGGTTGAAGATGCATACACACCCAAATCAAGCCAATTGTTTATTCTTACATTTGTATACATTGTCATGTCTGCCATGTCTGAGAAAACATTGCACGTGAGCCACATTCATTTGTGGATTCCTCTATCCTGTCCTGAACTTGGGGTTTCTAAGTATAATAAGTCCCAAAAATTACTCAAAATACCCACTGGATGGAGAGAGGGGGTGGGGGGTGGGGGGTTAGACCATCAAACCCCAGCTAGTCACAAAAACGGAAAATGTAGAAACTTTATAAATACAAATATTTTTTATACAAGAAAGTTCCAACGAGCACAAAAGGCAAAAGGCGTCCTAAAAGTCCCAGTACACAATACAAAATATTGTCAAAAAAAAAAAAAATGGAACAAAGGGGTCAAAATGTAGAAAACCACCAAAATTAATCAGAAATCCAACAAAACTCACCAATACCTGCACATTTAATTACCCCTTTAGGGTTTGTGGGTTTTCTTCAGGCGTTATAGGGTGGAGGGTGACCTCCTGACAGTGATGGGCAGGTGGCCGAGCCTTTTGGGGGGACTACCCACAAAACACATGATTCAGACAGATACAATCTTAAATGATCAACAATGTTAACATTAAAAAGGGAACAAAACAGACATAAATGAGACATTGGAACCCTCTGGCTGAAACATAACATGTTCACAATGTGCCATCTCGCATGTTCTCCTGTCCTCATTTAAAACTGCTAATGGCTGTGCACTTTGCTTATTGACAGCATGGCAACTTTTGTGCAGAACAGCATCATGCATTATCTGGTGATGAGATGAGGATCGACATTAGACGCTTGAGGTGCATGGGGGTGGGGCTATGGGCTGTGCCATTCAGTCAGCGCTGTGAATGTTAAACTGACCTCACAAAGCGTCGTGGGGCACTGAGAAACAATGTTCATCTAAGCTGATCATATGGTGAATATTCAGGGAAAAATTTTAAAACAACACTTGGGGGCTCTGTTAGGGGAAGTTTCCATTAGCATTTGCTTTGGGTGCGCCTGTGTGTGTGTTTGCCCTGTGATGGACTGGCACCCTGTCACAGGTTTGTTAATACCTTGTTCCCTATGCCAGCTAGAATAGTGTCAGAGGGGGACACTTTTACATTTTTTTGTGCACTGGGTGGTTCCATTAGGTACCCACTGTTGGGACTGGGGGGGTGAGAAGTTAAAAGGCTGTCTGTACTTATTGATGGTCTTTGCTGTCTTGCAAGGGAGTCACTCCTTTGAAGTCTGGCCTTGGAGGATGTCTGTATTTATCTGGCTTGGAAATATTGGTTCCTAATCAGCATATCTGTACTTATTAATGTTTGGTAACCATACATTTTGTTAACTTGTGTTTTTATTAATTGTTAAACCCAGGCAATTTAGATGTGCCATTGATTAAACTGTTTGTCCAGGACTGACAACAGCAGGGACTGAAGTAAATATAAACTCCTGGGCAGCAGAAGGCAAGAGGAACAGTCCACAGAAAATGCTGCCAAGACACTCGGACAGAGCACAGGGGCTCGTAGGCAGACGAGGGTACCTGGCTGGCACGACGTGAGGCACAAGGACGGTAACACTTCCAGGGAGGAAGAGACAGCTCCACAAAGAGACGCCGGATGTGGGTTCAGCGAGAGAGGGAATCCGCATGAAAGGACCATGTGAAGCTGACAGACGAGAAATGAGGTGTGCCTAGGTCCCAGCAACACAAGGAGCCCAGAGTGGAAGAAAAAGGAACAACGAAGAGACGCTGACAGGGATTCAACAATTTGACACAACTTCTGTAGGGGAACGAGTGTCCGGGGAACAGAGTGCATCCATGGACAGTTGAACGATTAAGTGTTGGGGTAACACAGTGCACAAACTGGACTCTGCACCACTAAAGGTTGTATCCTCCAATTCTTGTTTTTAACGGACATTTAGAGGGTGGACTGTGTATTTTCCTTTTTTAAAAAAAAGGGAAATTGATTCCTGATATGTTTAGTTTTTGTTATGTTCGTTTATCTTTTTAATGTGCCTTATATTGTCTTGTGTAATAGAACTTACTGTTGCTTTTTCTAAAATTACTGTTGTGTCTTTCATTGTGTGTTTACTCACCGCCCAATTTAAAGGAACCTGTGTGCTACTATTGGTAAATTTCAGGAGTTCCCAGTCTCTTAATAAAACTGGGTGGCGTAGTTGGATATTTTAATGGTGTCTAAGTTAGATTACCTATAAGTGTGACCAGACACCTGTGACAATAGGCTCCAGTAGGCCCCCACGACTCTGTTCAGGACTAAGCAGGTTAGAAAATGATTGACTGCTGTAGTTGTACTTAATATCATTAAATATAAAAGCGTTTCCATCTCCATGGGAGTGGACCTTTATAGGACAACAGTGTGACCATCAGCGCATGGCGAGGTTGTAAACTGTAGAGCACATCTCAGCCTCTTTCAGCATTCTTAATGAGTGCCTGTCATGGCAGTTTCCATCACTATGACATTCAAGGAAGACAGGAGTCAAAACCCCCAAGAACGGCTCCAGGCCATTGCAGAATCTGTGCCAAGGTGGCCGGATGTTGTCCTGATATCTCAAGGCCTCTCAGTTCACACTACAATTTCCTTAGTTTTGTCAGTTACATTTATAAATTTATATAGTATGTGTGTGTGTGTGTGTTTTTGTGATAAGACCTCCACCCTTCCAGTGCTTGATAAGTGAGGTGGCAGCGCTTCCCGTCTTCCTACCACTTAAAGCTGAACTTGCAGCCGCGCCACAACTGGATGGGATCCTGAATAAGAAGCAGAGAGATTGCACAAGAGGACAGGTGCACCGGAGGATCAGTGCTGTTTAATGACCCTAATGAAGGAGTAGAGGAGAAGGAGGGGACCGAAAGCCTTGAGGTTTTGTTTCCTTTTGCTTTTTATTGGCCCACTCTATCTTGCTGTACACGTACCTTGAGACTTGCCCGTCTTTTGTATTTTTCTCAATAGGCCCATTGAGGCTAATCAGCTTTATCTGCCGCTTTATGGTTTATTTGCCGTCTCTCTAAACCGTCAGTTGGAGTCTGGGACTTACACAAACAGCGGCTAGGCCATTGATGTGGTTCCCACCAGCTAAATCCCGTAACAGGTTGCTGTTTGTCTACCACGTTATAGCTGGCATTGAACTGCCCACACTTTGCTGTTGGCATCTCCTTTGAGCAGAAGGTGTGGCCAAAGACAAAAAAAAAAAAAAAAAACAAGGTAGGCTTTTAATGTGACTTGTATTTCATCTAAGCTGGACTTACCCGTTTGCACCGTCAAACTTAGTAAATACCATCATAAATAGTAAGCCGTGCCCGGGAGTAGTAAAGCGTCCAATTATTCTGGAGGCTGACTGCCTCCATGGGTTCCATTGAAAGGATCTGCAGGAAAACAAAAATGCACTTTTTAAACCACATTTATAAAAAAGTCAACCTGCAGGTCAGACTGTCTTAATAGAAAAAGGAGTTATCGGTCAAATATACAACAACGTCTAATTTGAAACAATATATTTTAAACTCATTAGGGCATCCATAAACTGCATGATGTTTACAGCGGAAAATATAACGGCAGCCCTTCTTAAAGGAAGCCCAACGTCACAGGGCTTGATGATGACAGTTAACACTTGAATGATGGTCATCACCAAAGCCACCTTTTAGTAACTGGTGAAGCCCCATCCATCCATCCATCCATCCTTCCATCCATCCATCCATCCATCAACCCATCCATTCATCCATCCACCCATCCATCCATCCATCCATCATCTGTTCCACTTAAGCCTCAGAAAATTAAAAAAAAAGACAATGTGACAAAGAAAATGACAACATAGTCTTGCCTGAAAAATCTGTAAGAGGACCACCTTACTCCTTCATGAGCCCACATAACAGAAGGAACAGGAATCACAATTCAGCCCTGAAAAGCGTAACCGGCTAGTTACCTGAATTCTACCATTAATATCCATCCATCCATTTTCCAACCCGCTGAATCCAAACACAGGGTCACAGGGGTCTGCTGGAGCCAATCCCAGCCAACACAGGGCACAAGGCAGGAACCAATCCCGGGCCGGGTGCCAATCCACCGCAGGACACACACAAACACACCCACACACCAAGAACATGCTAGGGCCAATTTAGAGTCGCCAATCCACCTAACCTGCATGTCTTTGGACTGTGGGAGGAAACCCACGCAGACACGGGGAGAACATGCAAACTCCACGCAGGGCGGACCCGGGAAGCGAACCCAGGTCCCCAGATCTCCCAACTGCGAGGCAGCAGCGCTACCCACTGTGCCACCGTGCTGCCACCATTAATATCAAGGCAAGTAATTATCATTATTTTAACACGGCTTTCTCATAGCCTCATTTTAGTTTAATCCTGACACTCTGTATATGCATTTAATTATCAATATCATTCCTGGTGGCTCCGTACTAACCTGCACAATTTGCACTTTGGTTTTGGATTGTTTTGATAAATGCACAATTCACTTTTTACACCCACCCCTTAAAAATAATAATAATTCTTTTCATTTATATAGCGCTTTCTCACTACTCAAAGCGCTCTCCACACAGGGAGGACCCAGGAAGCAAACCCACAATCTCCTTATTGCAAAGCAGTGGCACTACCACTGCGCCACCCCTTGCTGTATGTGGGCATGGCCAGATTAAGGTGGGTGCTATTGATGCTGCAGCATTAGGCCCATTTCTGAAATAGGCCCAGATGAAAACAGACGAGAATTTTCCAGAAGATGAACAGTTTTCCTTTGCTATATTAACCTCAGAATTATTCTTAAAATGAAATTTGGAGTCCGACTTTTGGACGCTTAGACACAGCGTTACTTATTATACAGTGTGAGGGATGGCCGGCCAAATATTCCGGTCCACACCTCCAGGCCGCCAGATGGAGCCCTCCCAGCAGCATGGAAGGTCCCCAAATTCCAGCAGGGCATTATGGACATTGTAGTTTTTATAAACAACCCTGCTGGATACCATGGGGACCACCAGGAGCCGCTGTAGGGAGGCTTACAGAGTGCTATGTGCCCAGGTCGAAGAAAAATAATTCATTAATAATTCATTACATTTATATAGCGCTTTTCTCAGTATTCAAAGTGCTGTCCACACAGGGAGTAACCGGGAAGCGAACCCACAATCTTCCACAGTCTCTTTACTGCAAAGCAGCAGCACTACCACTGCAGAAAAGGACTTTTAATCTGACCTGGAAGTGATGAGGACTTATGGATTGTTGGGTTGGAACCACTTCCGGGTCAGGAGATATAAAAGGACTCTGGGAAAGCCCAGACGTTGAGCTGAGCTGGGTGGAAGGGTGGCAAAGCGTCTGGGAGAGGAGGATTGGTGATTGGTAATTGATTATTGAATATTGAGTATTGTATGTGTAGTGTGGAGTGGAGGGTGCTTTGTGCACATTATTATTATAAAATAAATAATAATTGGATTTTTACCTGGTGTTTGGAGTGGTACCTGAGGGTTCAAGGGAGCACTAGCACCCCCTACTGCTACAACAGTTACTATTGTTCTTTGCGCATTTATGCACACTCAGAAACCGGTGACTGTGAACGAATCAGCAGAGCTTACCATGGGCAGGCTTTTGTCATCGTTGAATCTTTCTCAGACATTTCCAAACGTCGAGACTGGGTTGCGCATCTATCTGTGCATGATGGTGTCCAACGCCTCCGGCGAGCGGAGCTTCTCAAAGTTGGGAATAGTCAAAGGAGAGCTGCGGTCCTCAATGAGGCAGGAAAGGGCTAAGCATGCTGAGCATTGAGCATGAGCTGCTGCGCAGCCCTGACTTCACTGACACGATCGAAGAATTCGCGCTTGCTAAGGCTCGAAAAAACAGCAATTATACGTAAGCAGCACTAGCGCAGTAGTTAGGGTGACAATATGCCAAGGTTAAGTTGATCTGGTTGAGCCTTTTCTGCATGAAGTGCACTTTTCAGACAATTGCTATTGAATGTTGATGTTACATAGTTTGACGTTAATCTCGACTTGTTACGATACTACGTCGTTATTATTATTGATGTTCAATAAAGGCTGGCTGGTTGCGTCGCAAGCCTTGGTCGTTCTGAGTGCGCATGTACGGTGAGTGTCGAATGCACCTGCACCAATGGCGAGAAAAAATAGGCCTTTTTTGCGCTGCAGCATCAGGCCCAATTTCTTCTTAATCCGGCCCTGTATGTGTGTGTGTGTCCTCATTTGCCCGACTCATCTCAGGTTTGACTATCAACAATCCGAGTTCAACGAGGAGCGCGGCGCTAACCCGCACCATCGCATACCAGGGTAGCAAAACTATGTAGCGATGAACGTCTGCGGATTGAACCCCACCTGTGTTAGTGGCTCTACCTCAGTGCTTGTCAAGGGTTATCTGCTGGGAGCTCTGCAACCCTAAACTGGGCTAAGCGGCTGTGAGAATGTCACCGTCATCTTAACACCATAAGTGTCACCCGCCCCAACCCCGCTTACCATTTTGGCTTCTCACTCTTTTCTCCTTCCAGTCTTGACATTGCCTGGCATCATCACTGGGAGACACGAACTGAAAGTTGAACTACGCAGAATGGACTTTAAAATGTTGTGGGGCACACAATAATATAACAATTGGGACAAACACAGAGAGCAGCAAACAGTCCGAATCAGGCAGGGGAATCGCAACTGGGGGGGATTGCGGAGTCATTTTGTGAGCCGACATCCACTCTACTCCAGGACAAGTATGAGAAAATAAGAAGTGACAAGAAGTCCTAAAGATGTGGCTGTTCAGAGGCATTGCAGACAGGGATCTCCATTTCCATGCACATTCGGGACCCGTGATTTTCATGAGACTCCCTGCTGCTGGCTTGAATGTCCTTTTCAGTGTGCGTATCGGCCATGTCATTTCTATTACCTTAGCACAGAAAACGCACTCACAGACATCGGCCCCTGCACCGTCCCCTGGTTGCTCATTTTTTCGCATGATTTCTCATCTCTTGCTCGCATTCTGGTTGTCAGGGAATCACATTTATTTATTAGCACTGTCACCCCCCCCCCACCCCCCTCCTCAAGCCCCCACTGCTGCCACCCCAATCCAAATATAATAAAGCCTTCTTTCAATTTAGCAACCGAGTAAAGAGAGCATGGAAAAAATGATTTAATGGGCTCAAGCCTGCCCGACATTCTATTCCAAATTCTTTGCTTCCAAAGTTTGTAAACAAACACTAACTGCATCGGTGAGCTCCAACTCAGAGGGTCTCCATCGCGAGAAAAGCAAGACCATGGTGCCATAGAGCGGAAGGAGGGGACGTACGCGTCAGGGAGACTTGATTAGGGCAGCCAGTGGAGGCTAAGCCTTTAAAAAGTGTTCACCCCCTCGGGAGATTTCACAAGTTATTGTTCTACAACGTTGACTATCAGTGGATTTGACCCCTGATCAACAGAACTGGACTGTTTAATACCAAAATGAAAACAGATTTCTGAACAATGGTCTAAAATGAAAAACAGAATATGACTGACCACTTAAGTATTCACCCGCATCAAGTCAGCGCTTAGAAGGAGCACCTGCCATGGGATGAGACAGAACATACGAGTCCACCGGAGAACCAAAGAACTGCTGACTGACTCTCATCGCACACCCGGTCACAATTCAGGGAGTGCATGTAGTGGTGGTCCACGCCTACATGTACTTGAGGGTCCACATCAATGACAAGCTGGACCGGTCTTGTGACACAGAGGATCCATAAAGGAAAGGGCATAGCAGGCTCTTCTTCCTTAGGAGTCTGCATTCATTTAATGAGGGAAGTGACATCCTTCACATCTTCTATCACTCTGTGATGGTGAGTGTGGGTGTGCTGGGCTGGTAACATCACTTCAAGAGTGGACCACCGAATCAACAAGACAATTAAAAGGGCAGGCTCAGATATGGGACACACTCAGGACCCCAGGAGGTCATAGCAAAGGAGAAAAGGCAGACAAAGCTGCACATCCTTTCCCTGACACACCAACATGGAGGACTTTCAGCCAACACATCATTCAGCAAACATGTGTGAAGAAACACTAAGGGGGTTCCTTTATACCAACACCAGTACACCTGCATAGTGCCTCACTGGGACTGGGACTGCCAAGACAGAAGTTTTCTTTTTTAAAAAGTTGTTTCCCTTTGAGTTATTCTGGTGTGTGTTCAGGCCACTATGTGTGTGTGTATATTTATTTATTTAAAGAGCTAATGTTAAAAGCCAAATTCCCCCCCTAAATTGATTATATAGTGTTTTCTCTGTCCATCTATTGTCACAAACGTGCACACAGGGGACACCTGAAAGCCTCTAAAGGGACTGTAATTCTACCGCCTCACCAGGGGTTGGCGCTGTGACCTAATGCCTGCAGGTTGGTGACTGACGGTCATAACACCAATAACATCACTTCTGGTGCCTGTCCACTTGGACCTGCCACTTCCTGCCTGGAGGACTGAAAAACAGAAGCTCCATCATCTTGGCCAGTTCTGTCCTTAATTCAAGTTTGAAAAGATCTCTTTACAATTATTGCATGTTTTTGGATTTGTCTTTTTTTACATTTTCTTGCTTTTCAATATGGGGTTACCAGACTGGCATCTATCTATCTATCTATCTATCTATCTATCTATCTATCTATCTATCTATCTATCTATCTATCTATCTATCTATCGAGTATATAGAGCCTAATCTATCTATCTATTATATAGTGCCTTTCACTATCTATCTATTATATAGAGCCTTTCATATCTATCTATCTATCTATCTATCTATCTATCTATCTATCTATCTATCTATCTATCTATCTATCTATCTATCTATCTATCTATCTATCTATCTATCTAGTATATAGAGCATAATCTATCTATCTATCTATCTATCTATCTATCTATCTATCTATCTATCTATCTATCTATCTATCTATCTATCTATCTATCTATCGAGTATATAGAGCCTAATCTATCTATCTATCTATCTATCTATCTATCTATCTATCTATCTATCTATCTATCTATCTATCTATCTATCTATCTATCTATCTAGTATATAGAGCCTAATCTATCTATCTATTATATAGTGCCTTTCACTATCTATCTATTATATAGAGCCTTTCATATCTATCTATCTATCTATCTATCTATCTATCTATCTATCTATCTATCTATCTATCTATCTATCTATCTATCTATCTATCTATCTATCTATCTATCTATCTATCTATCTATCGAGTATATAGAGCCTAATCTATCTATCTATCTATCTATCTATCTATCTATCTATCTATCTATCTATCTATCTATCTATCTATCTATCTATCGAGTATATAGAGCCTAATCTATCTATCTATTATATAGTGCCTTTCACTATCTATCTATTATATAGAGCCTTTCATATCTATCTATCTATCTATCTATCTATCTATCTATCTATCTATCTATCTATCTATCTATCTATCTATCTATCTATCTATCTATCTATCTAGTATATAGAGCCTAATCTATCTATCTATCTATCTATCTATCTATCTATCTATCTATCTATCTATCTATCTATCTATCTATCTATCTATCTATCTATCTATCTAGTATATAGAGCATAATCTATCTATCTATCTATCTATCTATCTATCTATCTATCTATCTATCTATCTATCTATCTATCTATCTATCGAGTATATAGAGCCTAATCTATCTATCTATCTATCTATCTATCTATCTATCTATCTATCTATCTATCTATCTATCTATCTATCTATCTATCTATCTATCTATCTATCTATCTATCTATCTAGTGCCTTTCACTATCTATCTATTACATAGAGCCTTTCATATCTATCTATCTATCTATCTATCTATCTATCTATCTATCTATCTATCTATCTATCTATCTATCTATCTATCTATCTATCTATCTATCTATCTATCTATCGAGTATATAGAGCCTAATCTATCTATCTATCTATCTATCTATCTATCTATCTATCTATCTATCTATCTATCTATCTATCTATCTATCTATCTATCTATCTATCTATTATATAGTGCCTTTCACTATCTATCTATTACATAGAGCCTTTCATATCTATCTATCTATCTATCTATCTATCTATCTATCTATCTATCTATCTATCTGATTTGCAATATTTGCCCATCAATCTGCACTCAATAACCCATAATAACAACAACAATAATAATAATAATAATAATAATAATAATAATAATAATAATAATAATAATAATTGTTAATGACAAAGTGATCAATGTTTTTTTCAGAAAGGCTTGCAAATTTGTTAAAAATCAAAAGCTGAAATCTCTCATTCCTATAAGTGTTCAGACCCTTATTTCTATGTCATAAGAGCGAGCTTCAGTTTTTGGGGGTCTGGTACATCTGGATGTATCCCACTGCCACTTTCCTGCCACCTGACTGGCACTGCACCTTGAGAGCCCACCTGCCAGCTCCATTAAGGGTTATGCTGATCGTGCAGCCATCAGACATTCACCCCTGGAGTGGCACCAAGAAGGCATCCCAGTTTACCAGGCGAGGTCCTCTTTAATTTAGTTAGAACATCGACGAGCAGCACAGATGGACTATTCTTTGCCCGGCCACCTGCCCTTAGACCAGCTTGCACCAGGTACCCCTGCCAGGAGTGCATTTCTCAGGCCGTGTCCTGTCCTAAGGATCGTTGAGGCACACAAGTCTCCCCACCATGCCAGGACCTCAGTCCTATGAAGGTGTTTTTATTTTATTCGACTCATCTGTCTTTCAGTCCTAGAATGAGCTGGCTGGGCCTGCAAATGGGCAATGGGACAGAGCGAGTGTGGAGTCCATTTTGGGCCATCTGTGTTATTCCCCTGTTGGCCACGGATCTGATGCTTGGCTGCCTGTATGTGGACTCACTTTATTGGGTATTTTATAGCTGAGGCCTGACTCATTTGGACTCAGCCTGGCTATCCATCAAAGCGGCACTAACGAGACTCCAGCCCATCAACGGGAGGGGCAGACAGTGGGCCATTGCGAGACTACGAGAGGGAGTGAAATTACACAGAGCCTGAATTATTCTCAACATCTTTTACAGCGTCTTACGATTCCAGAAAAAGGACGGCAGTTGTTCAAATGTATTGTTGGGTGTTCTGCAACACTTAAAGCCATTCATGTCTGGCGTCCGCGGTACTTTCAGATTTAATGTGCTAATAAAGTTGAAATTCTCAAAAAGAGCTTACTGGCCACTTCTCAAGAAGTGGCCCCTGCAGTCAATCGGGCCTGTCTGGGTTTCTTGGCCAAAGATTATATGTGAAAAGTGAGTAAAAAGGAAAAAAAAAGGAAGATATGGATGTGCTCATTAGTACAGGCGCTATATAAAATGATGACAAGTCCCACTGAAATTGATTTTTCTGGCAGCCCACCCTGAAGGATCATCCTTAGATGATTAAGTGGCTCAAACACATGAGTAACATATCTAATGATGCTTCTGCATTCCATAAAATTCTCATTATTGACTCCTATGAGAGGTGCTTTATTACATTATGAGTGGCTGAATGCAGAAAATGAATTAAAGTTAACACGTTTGAACAGCTGTGGACTGAATGTTTTATATAGTGCCTTTTCAAGTAGCTCTTTATTGTTGTCTCCATCTATGCTGGGTGGGGTCTTGCAAAGTTGCTTGATAGCTGACTTGCTATATAAAACACCAGCGTGCCAACTTGGCACTGCCTTTTGGAAACCAGTCCGCAAAGCTTAGTATCCCAGGGTGATGAAGCCCACCCATGTTATAATACACAGGTGCAGGGTCTCATACATTGACATAGATGGCACTCAGCTGCTTGTTCATTCCTTTAATCTCATGGCTGTTTCTCTTGGTTGATCATCCTAAGAAAATAAAGCAAATGAAGGCCCAGCTTCTAGAAGGAGTACTGGGTTTACACTGGACAGCTCTGAATTGGGCACCGGGGGCAAAGTGGGTGTGCAGACCATTTTGGGATTCCGTTGTGGACATCCAGGCTTACCCTGTAAAGCTCTTCATGTTCAGAAGGTGGGGTATTGACGTGCTGGAGGGCACTGAAATGCACCTCGGCAAGATGTTGACATCATGGCTGTAGGCTTGTCAAGGGTGCAGCTCTGAAGAAACTCGTTTGGTAAATATGGTCAGGCCATTTGCAACATCTGTATATGGGCCAGAGGCATGGAGTGTTACAGCGACCCACCATCTACTGAGTCCTTAATTATGAAGTGCCAGACTGCCCAGTAGGGGGGCCAGTTTCATCACTTGTGTTCAGTGGGTTCTCAAAGCATCCAGACCCTTCACTTCATCTATACTTCATTTGTCATTTTACCCATCTATCTATCTATCTATCTATCTATCTATCTATCTATCTATCTATCTATCTATCTATCTATCTATCTATCTATCTATCTATCTATCTATCTATCTATCTATCTATCTATCTATCTATCTATCTACAGTGCATCCAGAAAGTATTCACAGCGCATCACTGTTTCCACATTTTGTTATGTTACAGCCTTATTCCAAAATGGATTAAATTCATTTTTTTCCTCAGAATTCTACACACAACACCCCATAATGACAATGTGAAAATAGTTTACTTGAGGTTTTTGCAAATTTATTAAAAATAAAAAAACTGAGAAATCCCATGTACATAAGTATTCACAGCCTTTGCTCAATACTTTGTTGATGCACCTTTGGCAGCAATTCCAGCCTCAAGTCTTGTTGAATATGATGCCACAAGCTTGGCACACCTATCCTTGGCCAGTTTGGCCCATTCCTCTTTGCAGCACCTCTCAAGCTCCATCAGGTTGGATGGGAAGCGTCGGTGCACAGCCATTTTAAGATCTCTCCAGAGATGTTCAATCGGATTCAAGTCTGGGCTCTGGCTGGGCCACTCAAGGACATTCACAGAGTTGTCCTGAAGCAACTCCTTTGATATCTTGGCTGTGTGCTTAGGGTCGTTGTCCTGCTGAAAGATGAACCGTCGCCCCAGTCTGACGTCAAGAGCGCTCTGGAGCAGGTTTTCATCCAGGATGTCTCTGTACATTGCTGCAGTCATCTTTCCCTTTATCCTGACTAGTCTCCCAGTCCCTGCCACTGAAAAACATCCCCACAGTATGATGCTGCCACCACCATGCTTCACTGTAGGGATGGTATTGGCCTGGTGATGAGTGGTGCCTGGTTTCCTCCAAACGTGACGCCTGGCATTCACACCAAAGAGTTCAATCTTTGTCTCATCAGACCAGAGAATTTTCTTTCTCATGGTCTGAGAGTCCTTCAGGTGCCTTTTGGCAAACTCCAGGCGGGCTGCCATGTGCCTTTTACTAAGGAATGGCTTCCGTCTGGCCACTCTGCCATACAGGCCTGATTGGTGGATTGCTGCAGAGATGGTTGTCCTTCTGGAAGGTTCTCCTCTCTCCACAGAGGACCTCTGGAGCTCTGACAGGTTCTTGGTCACCTCCCTGACTAAGGCCCTTCTCCACCGATTGCTCAGTTTAGATGGCCGGCCAGCTCTTGCAAGAGTTCTGGTGGTTTCGAACTTCCTCCACTTACGGATGATGGAGGCCACTGTGCTCATTGGGACCTTCAAAGCAGCAGAAATTTTTCTGTAACCATCCCCAGATTTGTGCCTCGAGATAATCCTGTCTCAGAGGTCTACAGACAATTCCTTTGACTTCATGCTTGGTTTGTGCTCTGACATGAACTGTCAACTGTGGGACCTTACTGTATATAGACAGGTGTGTGCCTTTTCAAATCATGTCCAGTCTACTGAATTTACCACAGGTGGACTCCAATGAAGCTGCAGAAACATCTCAAGGATGATCAGGGGAAACAGGATGCACCTGAACTCAATTTCGAGCTTCACGGCAAAGGCTGTGAATACTTATGTACATGTGCTTTCTCACTTTTTTTATTTTTAATAAATTTGCAAAAATCTCAAGTAAACTTTTTTCACATTGTCATTATGGGGTGTTGTGTGTAGAATTCTGAGGAAAAAAATGAATTTAATCCATTCTGGAATAAGGCTGTAACATAACAAAATGTGGAAAAAGTGATGCGCTGGGAATACTTTCTGGATGCACTGTATATCTATCTATCTATCTATCTATCTATCTATCTATCTATCTATCTATCTATCTATCTATCTATCTATCTATCTATCTATCTATCTATCTATCTATCTATCTATCTATCTATCTATCTATCTATCTATCTACTTTTGACCTCTATCAAATAAGTTGAATGAACTGCCTGATTTCATCCTCAGCGGTGCCTAAGAGACAAGTTAAATCATCCTGGTTAAAGTTTATTAATTCTGTTACTGATAATCTAATGATGAATCATTCTGACCATATAATGCTGATGACTTCAATCAGAGGAACTTTGGAAGGAACAAAATTCTGTTGGCATGTTCCATCTGTGAGCACAATGAGCTGGGGATGATCTCTCCAAATGTGAATGCCTTTAAATATAAACCTGTGGCACAACTGGGCAAATCTGACCACAACAGCATTTCTCAGCCTTTAAGTATTTACGACCTGAGTTTTCATAACAGTTTTAATCCCGCCCCCCTCTAACGTTTTTTTGAAAGGAGCTCACTAATACCAATTTGTTCTTTTTTAATTAATGATATATCATAGATGCATATTTTATTATACCTACTTAACTTTGATCGACATTTATCTAACTCTATATTTATTTTTCTAGTATCAGAATGTAGTTTAAGTTCATTTTTTTGGTTTCAATAAATGTATTTTTCATATTTTCGATTCTTGTTTTCTTTTTTTCACATCTTCGCGCCCCCCTTTTTGTTACTTTATGCCCCCCCTAGGGGGGCCCGCCTCACAGTTTGAGAACCACTGACATACAGCCACCTACCAGCATCATACCAGATGGCAGCAGCTCTCTTATTATTCTACCTGGAAGCTTTTGTATTCTTTGTTATAATATTTATATTTTTCTTCAGCTTCTATATAATTTAAATATCTTCTAGAGAATAAATAAACTATCTACAGTATTCTTACAAAAGTGAGTACACCCCTCACATTTTTGTAAATATTTTATTATATCTTTTCCTGGGACAACACTGAAGACATGACACTTTGATCTAATGTAAAGTAGTCGGTGTACAGCTTGTATCACGGTGTAAATCTGCTGTCCCCTCAAAATAACTCAACACACAGCCATTAATGTCTAAACCGCTGGCAACAAAAGTGAGTACACCCCTAAGTGAAAAATGTCCAAATTGTGCCCAAAGTGTCGATATTTTGTGTGGCCACCATTATTTTCCAGCACTGCCTTAACTCTCTTGGGCATGGAGTTCACACGAGCTTCACACGTTGCTGCTGGAATCCTCTTCCACTCCTCCATGACGACATCATGGAGCTGGTGGATGTTAGAGACCTTGTGCTCCTCCACCTGCCCCACAGATGCTCAATAGGGTTCAGGTCTAGACACGCTTGGCCAGTCCAGCACCTTTACCCTCAGTTTCTTTAGCAAGGCAGTGGTCATCTTGGTGGTGTGTTTGGGGTCGTTATCATGTTGGAATACTGCCCTGTGGCCCAGTTTCTGAAGGGAGGGGATCATGCTCTGCTTCAGTATGTCACAGTACATGTTGGCATTCATTCCCCAGTGCCGGCAGCACTCATGCAGCCCCAAACCATGACACTCCCACCACCATGCTTGACTATAGGCAAGACACACGTGTCTTTGTACTCCTCACCTGGTTGCCACCACACACGCTTGACACCATCTGAACCAAATAAATTTATCTTGGTCTCATCAGACCACAGGACATGGTTCCAGTAATCCATGGCAATCCTTAGTCTGCTCGTCTTTAGTAAACTGTTTGTGGGCTTTCTTGTGCATCATCTTTAGAAGAGGCTTCCTTCTGGGACGACAGCCATGCAGACCAATTTGATCCTCTTCCACTTATCCGAGGTCGGGTCGCGGGGGCAGCAGCTTGAGCAGAGATGCCCAGACTTCCCTCTCCCCAGCCACTTCTTCTAGCTCTTCCGGGAGAATCCCAAGGCGTTCCCAGACCAGCCAGGAGACATAGTCCCTCCAGCGTGTCCTGGGTCTTCCCCGGGGCCTCCTCCCAGTTGGACGTGCCCGGAACACCTCACCAGGGAGGCGTCCAGGAGGAATCCTGATCAGATGCCCAAGCCACCTTATCTGACTCCTCTCGATGCGGAGGAGCAGCGGTTCTACTCTGAGCTCCTCCCGGATGACTGAGCTTCTCACCCTATCTTTAAGGGAGAGCCCAGACACCCTGCGGAGGAAACTCATTTCAGCCACTTGTATTCGCGATCTCATTCTTTCGGTCACTACCCAAAGCTCATGACCATAGATCGACCGGTAAATTGAGAGCTTTGCCTTACGGCTCAGCTCCTTTTTCACCACGACAGACCGATGCAGAGCCCGCATCACTGTATATATATATATATAGTGGGATATGGTCGGCCTTTCATCCCGGACAATACTCCCAGGCCGCCAGATGGAGCCCTCCCTGCAGCATGGAGGTGCCTCGAATGCCAGCAGGGAATTATGGACATTGGAGTTTTCATCCACAACCCTGCTGGATACCACAGGGGCCCCCTAGAAGGCGCTGCAGGGAGGTGCAGCGAGACTTTCACATACAACCCGGAAGTGCGTCATAATCACACAAACAAAAAGACCGACGTACTTCCGGGATGAAAAGAAGACTTTTGGATCTGACCCGGAAGTGCTAAGAAGTCACATGGACAGGGGTTCAGGAGCACTTCCGGGTCACTAACTATATGAAGGACTGTGGGAGATCCCAGAGTTGAGCTGAGCTGGGTGGAAGGGTGGCAACGCATCTGGGAGAGTGGAGGATTGTGTTATTGTGTGTTTATGAGTATTGTGGAGAGGAGGGTGCTTTGTGCACGTTATTGTTCAAATAAATATTATTTTTGGACTTTTATCTGGTGTCTGGCGTCTGATCGGAGGGTTCAAGGGAGCGAGAGTGCCCCCTATCTGTCACAATATATATACTGTATGTACAAGGTATTATATTTTTATTCCACCTCAATGATTTGGACTATATTGTTAAGCCCAGCACATACAATCCAAATGAAAATCCAAGTTGTAATGTGACAAAACAGAACAAACACCGAGGGGGATGCATACTTTTGCGGGGCACTGTATATAGCGCCTTATATAATGAATTTTTCATGTCATTTCTAAATGAAGCATTTTTGTTTCTAATTTTTAATGACCCTTTCTCTTTGTATATAACTCCTTGCCTAATGAGGCGTCTTACAGGGTGGCTTTTTCATGGAATTTCTAAATTAATGTTTTGTATTCAAGCCTCCCCTAATATACACCTGAACAAAATTTCATCTTTTTCCAAGTCTTTTGTTTTTAATTGCTGATGAAAGGTTTTATGTATATAGTGCCTTTACTAAATGAGGACTATTACAGAATGTTCTTCTCTTCTTTAGTTTTTTTGTCATTTCTAATTGGATGTGTTTTTTAATACAAACATTCCTAATAAGCGCTTACACAAAATTCCTTCTCATCCAAGCCCTTTTTATCCATATTACTAACCGAGAATGGTAAACCGGAAGGCACGGACCCAGGTACACGGCGATGGACGCAGGAGACATAGTGCGCAGGCGCCTACAGCGCGCGTCTCATAAACCGCAAGCGAATTCTGATCCACCGCGAACGAAGGAGTCACGGCTCAAAAACGAAAGAGCTCAACTAACGAAGGAGTCATGGCTCAAAAATGAAAGAGCTCAACTAACGAAGGAGTCACGGCTCAAAAACGAAAGAGCTCAACTAACGAAGGAGTCACGGCTCAAAAACGAAAGAGCTCAACTAACGAAGGAGTCACGGCTCAAAAATGAAATAGCTCAACTAAAGTCCGCAGAGGTCCACAAAGATAGTACGGAAGGTGCGAGAAAGTACGAAAGGCGCAGGAGCCTACAACGCGCTTCTGAACTAAACGTCCACACTACACAGCATGGTCCGGGTAATAAGAGTAAACGAACTCTCCGTATTAAACGTACGGCATCCTGACACGTCCAAACCATATAGTATATGTGAATCCCATTACAGTGATGCATTATTAATCGTACAACCACAGAAAACGCTCCGTATTAACAGTAAGTGCAATTATCCATATTACTAATGGTAAACAACAGATAACTAATGGAGTCACGGTCACAGCTCCGGCTCCAAAACGAAACTTTTCAACTAACGGACATACAGAAACGAGCCCGCCAGGATACAATTAATGAACACAGGCGCCTACAATGCGCCTCTCAAACAGCAGAGGCAATAGATTAACGGCAAAGAAAGGAACGACAAACAGCCGCTAAACAATTCCGCCAATTAGCTGACAATGCATTCTGTAATGCGTCCACTATTAATGAACATTCATTAGGATCAATGAATATCATTTGCTGTCATTGTCATTCACTTAACTTCCCTGATGAAACAACTGGCAATATAACTAATGATGTAAGGGTCAGGTTAGACTGCCTCCTTTAGATGAATATCCTGAATATCTACGGATGTTTCTAACTAACAATGTACCTGAAAGTATAAACATTATGGACTGCATTAGATCCTACAATAGTTCATTTGCTTTTGCATCTACCGGGGTAAATATCAGGCCACCAGCTGGCAATGGCGCATACTGCTTTCGCGTACGTGGACAAATATTACATCGGATTGGAACAGTGCACCCTGAGCCAAATCACGAACGCACATATGCACAGATCTACGTGTTAGATCCAGATGATGCAATCTATCAACGAATGAACCAATATATCTCATACATTCATCAATGTATTTCGGGTTACCCAACACCGGGGGTTGGCGAGCGAAGTGAGCAGGGGGCAGAGCCCCCTTGTTTAATTCTAATGAGATGTTTTTTATAGCACCTTGCCCTGTGAGCTCTTTTGTAAAATTCTCGCTTCATTAAACCTTTTTTATTTTTTGTGTAGAGGTGACTGGTGCCTTACTGGTGCCCAGAGGGGACTGAGTGGTCTCGTGGCCTCGAACCCCTGCAGAATTTTTTTTTTTCTCCAGCCGTCTGGAGTTTTTTTTTGTTTTTTCTGTCCCCCCCTGGCCATCAGACCTTACTCTTTTCTATGTTAATTTAATGTTGTCTTATTTTAATTTCTTATTTTGTCTTTAATTTTTCTTTTCTTCATTATGTAAAGCACTTTGAGCTACTTTTTGTATGAAAATGTGCCATATAAATAAATGTTGTTGTTGTTGTTACAAAGGTGGTCACTCTACTGTGTGTTTTTTAGACAAGCTACATGGCGCTTGATTCGGCACAAAGTCAGCTCAGCTTCACTTGTTTACGTGACTTTCAAGGCAACAAAGTGCGGAGCACCAAATAAAATGCTGGCCAATGACGGCCAATTACTTAGCCCCTTAGAACTTCGGGGGTGAGGACCCCAAGGCGTTGAATGAAAAGAACCGTATGTGAGAACAAAGAGAAGACGGCACATTGGGGGGGGGGGGGGGGGGCATCTCCAGTCCTGCTGCACTCCAAAAAAAAAATGCAGCCCGGTGCTGCGGCTGTAAAATGTCAGCGAGCCTGCGCCCAGAAATGGTGGTGCCAAATTGAGAGGAGCTAGAGCCAAGCAAAAGAATTAAGTTTCAAAAAAATGCCCGCTGCGCCAGAGGAATGCAATAAAAACTTAAAAATACTGTGAAGAGACTCTCTTTATGGGGCTGAGAAGCAAAAGTGGACGACTCCGTGCTTCATTTCCTCTAATCCTCACATATAGTGCCTTTCACTGGCTAGGCTGGGGGGGTGTCTAAAACTCCTAACCTGACCCGGTGAAGATGAAAAGACTTTCTGTTTTGGTCCTTTGATCAGTGGAATGAGGTCTGTTTCGCAGGAGGGTCCTGGCCAGTGTTACACATGTCAGGGGATCAAAGGTCACAGTCACAGAACCACCCTCTCTGTGCAGGCAAAACACCAGACACCCCCCCCCCCCCCCCACCTGGTTTTCGTCCTTCTGGTCAGTGTTAAGGACTGAAGTTGTCCACCTCCTCCAGACTAACACGTCGCAGGTGAGGAGCAGGAGACGGCACTCCAACTGGTGCTGCGATGGAGTCTATCTGGCTGCGACCGAGCAGTTTGTGTAAAACATCCAACTTTGCCTGCCTGAAAAATGAAGTCATCACGCCAGAGAACAACCGCATCCGGAACCTGAGCCTGAAGAAAATGACACCCTGGCACTCAGTACCCAAAAAAGACATCAATCGATTGCAACTCGCGGCAGAATGCAGCTGCCAGAATCTTACCTAGGAAAAGAAAATCCAAGCACATCACGCCAGTTCTGATGTCACTATACTGGTTACCCGTGGCATTTAGAATTGACTTTAAAATGCTGCTTATGGTTTACAAAGACTTAAATAATCTGCGTTCCATCTTATATTTCAGAATGTCCCTCACTTTACACTCCAAATCGTAACCTTACATCTTCAAATGAGCGTCTGCTTCGAATTCCAAGAGCTAAAGAAGTGGTGAGGCGGCCTTCTGCTGTTATGTACCTAAAATCAGAAATAGCTGACCAGGCTGGGGCACTTTAAAAAACGGCTAAAAACTCATTACTTTAACATGGCTTCCTCATAGCTTCATTTTAGTGTAACCCTGATACTCTGTATATGCATTGAATTATCGTCTTTATCGTGGCTCCCCTGCGGTGGGTTGGCACCCTGCCCGGGATTGGTTCCCTGCCTTGTGCCCTGTGTTGGCTGGGATTGGCTCCAGCAGACCCCCGTGACCCTGTGTTCGGATTCAGCGGGTTGGAACATGGATGGATGGATGGATGGATCGTGGCTCCCCAATCCGTACTAAACCCTACTTTCTCTGCTGTTCTTTTTCTGGTTTTCTGGGCTGGTGATTTGCACCACCACCACCTGATCAAAGCACCGTGATGTCCTTACATTGGTGGATTGAAGGCCAGAGGTCCACATGACCATCGTCATCATCTAATTCTTTCACGTGAAGCCTGAAAACCATGAGGACTGATTGAGATCATTGATGTGAGTTAGAATGCCCACTGAGGGCTGGGTGGTCTCGTGGCCTCGGAGCCCCTGCAGATTTTTTTTTTCTGTCCTCCTGACAATCAGACCTTACTTTATCCTTTGTTATTTAGTATTGCCTAATCTTATTTTTATATTTTTCTTTTTTCTTTCTTCATCTTGGATGAAAACGTGCTGTAGAAATAGATGTTGTTGTTGTTGTTGATTGCAGTACTAAGGTGGTGTTGTGCCGTGTTAGCCATTATGGATGTAGTGAGAATTCTAGAAAGTTGATTCAGTTCATCTGGACATATAGTTCTTATCCAGGGAGATACGTTTCATCACTCATCTGAGTGACTTCCTCAGTCTCAGTTGACTTCAGGTTTCTCCAACCTTATAAACAGTACCTTTGCATAATGGCCGAAACTAGCAACATTGACTAACAATGGGCCGTGTGATCAATGATATGCCAATTGACACAACACGAGTGGCAGAGACAAGGGGGATTGGCGAGCAAAGTGAGCAGGGGGTGAACCCCTAGTATATATATATATACAGTATATATTAACTGCATGTTTTTTATCCCGAAGACTCCTTAGCAGTGTTACTATATTGGTGAACTTGCAGAGGTGCCAATTAAGTTTGCTGGGACAGGTCGCATTGTGTCCGAGACGAACTCGATGTACTCGAGTGTAGCTGTGGCACAAAGTGAGTGGGACAGACTGGAACCAGTTTCAGGCAAACGTATGGTAGTCCGTTGTGTGAATGTACAGCATGCTGAGTTTGTTTGCTTGGGTTGAATGGGAAGTGAGGTGGGTGCAAGTGATGGAAAAATTGAAAAGTGCATACGTGTGCCATCTCACCAGGTGCAAGTCACACTTGTATAAGCTTCTACATCCTCCGTAGAATTCACACCAACTCCTGTGGCTGTGATTGAGTGTGAGCAGAGCGGACTGCTCCATACACACACACACACACACACACACACACACACACACACACACAGGTCTTTTGTTTATATATGTTGTCAGAGATGGCTGGGGTGGCAACCCGGCCGGGACGCCCAGGAGGACTGGAGGAGGAGCTTGCGCCTCCTCCAGACCACGAGGGGGCGACCGCCCTGGTTATGTTGGGGACCACGGGTGCAGGGCTTGGAAGCCCAACCCTGTAGGGGCCTGTGGTCACCGCCAGGGGGGTGCCCCCTGGACCCCAGCGCTTCCGCCACACCCAGAAGTGCTGGGGGAGAGAAAAGAGGGGACACCCGGAGTGCTTCCGGGGTGTGCAGCCGGCACTTCCGCTACACTGGGGAGTGCCGGTGGAAGATTGGCGGGGAGCACCTGGAGCACATCCGGGTGTGTATAAAAGGCGCCGCCTCCCTTCAGACAGAGACAAGAGTCGGGTGGTAGTAGGACGACGTCGGAGGAGGACAAGGAGGCGGCCTGAAGAGAAAGGCATTGTGTTGTGTGGCCAGGACTTTGGGGACTGTGGGGTTTGTGAGCACTGTACATAATGGACAATAAACGTGTGTTGGGTGACATGAACGTGTCTGCCTGTCTGTGTCCAGGCCAACCTCCACAATGTCTAATATATATATAAATAATCACACACACACACGTCGGAGGATCTCCTTACGGACTCTGTTGAGGTATGTAATAACCTGCCAGAATGAGAAGGGGGCACTATTGCAAATGTTGTCTTCTCCTTCTGTCCCCTCAGCACCGAGAAGCCGCCTAGTAAGGGCACCTGACTCCACCCCTTCCGGTATCCCGTCCATTAGAATCCTAGCTTCCCAAAGTGAGGTGTCAATTTTTTCAAAGAGTGAACCGCTGGACGGAGCTCCCAATTGAAGTGACCCCCTTTTAGTTGTTAATATTTTAGCCCAAGATTAGAGTGACAACAGCAAACGGGCATTTGTTTGGTTTATTTTTTTCACATTAAATGGGATGAGCTGATTGGCGCCACAAATTTTCTTCTGACAGTTTTTCTTCCTGCACCGGCCACAATATATATCTGTACCGTAGTATTGTACATAATAGTATATATATATCTTAATACATAATTCGCCAGTCTCACTCACTCACTCACTCACTCACTCACTCACTCACTCACTCACTCACTCACTCACTCACTCACTCACTCACTCACTCACTCACTCACTCACGTCCGTCTGAAGCCTTCTGCGCAGTCGCCTTCTGCGCACATCACCTTCTGCGCATGTCCGAAGCCGAATGTGCAGTCACTTTCTGCGCAGCTGCCCGAAAAACCTTACAAGACCGACATCGCGGCAGGCGGCGGATTTACGGCCGCGAAAATTCAAAGAGAAAGGCGACTACGGCCGCGAAAATTCAAAGAGAAAGGCGACTTTGACCGACATCCAACCCCAACATTGCAGGAGGCAGCGGATTTACGGCCGTGAAAATTCAAAGAGAAAGGCGACTTCGACCAACATCCAACCCCAACATCGCGGGAGGCAGCGGATTTATGGCCGCGAAAATTCAAAGAGAAAGGTGACTTCGATTAAAGCTCTAGAGGCCTGAAAGGCGATTTCGACTACAGCTCAAGGCCTAATTACGCATTCATTCAATACACCTATATCAGGTTTGTGGTGCTTATACTTCTTACTATTGCACTCGTGCCCGTTTCATCTTACGTTGTCGAAATGGGCTCTTTGTCTAGTGTATATATATATATATATATATATATATATATATATATATATATATATATATATATATATGGTTGAAATAGTTTACTGTCAAATAAATGCAAAGAGTACACGACACGTGTTTCGCCCTCATTCTGGGCTCATCAGGTGTACACACTCCGCTGCACTCCCTCTCGGGAATCGAACCTCGGACATCAGCGCCAGAGGCGATGCCCCTAACGTTGCGCCACGGCGTGTGGTTCGTTTATTTGACAGCATGTAGATCGGGGTAATTACGTTCACGGCATTCGTAGTCTGCGTCACAATCTGATTGTATGGGCGCTGACGTCCGAGGTTCGATTCCCGAGAGGGAGTGCAGTGGAGTGTGTACACCTGATGAGCCCAGAATGAGGGCGAAACACATGTCGTGTACTCTTTGCATTTATTTGACAGTAAACTATTTCAACCATTCTATGATCTGCTCCTCACAAACTGAGGGCACCGTGGCGGATGTTAGCAGATTGCTGGCCAACCACAAGCGTTACCTGATAGGTAACCACCCATACAATCAGATTGTGACACAGACTACGAATGCCGTGAATATATATATATATATTGTAAAGGACAGCCGGGTCCCATGCCCGGCAGGGACGCCCCTGCTGCACCTGTTCCGGGGTAGCAGCCATGGACACTTCAATACCTCCCCCGGGGCGCTTGGTGGCAGCCTCCCTGGCGGACGATGTTACCCCAACCTGGCGCATGGCTCCATGGGAGATGGAGTCCTCCACAGCCTGGTTGGGGGCTCGGATGGCCGCTAGGGGGAGCTGCATGGAGTTTGCAGCCCGGCTGGTCGAATCTTTAGCCCCACCCAGAAATGCAATTAGGACCAGGTGGTCAAGCACCTGGAACGCTTCCGGGTGGGATATAAAAAGGGCCAGCCACCACCACTCGGGAGAGCCAGAGTCGGGAGGAGGAGGACTAAGCCTTAGGAGGAGTGATGGTAAAAGAAGAGAAGAGTATTGTTGTAAGGATTGTGAGTGTTTTGGGACTGTGTTGGGCCTGTGGGACACGGGGAAGGCGTGCCCCACGGCTGAAGAAAAATAAAAGAGTTCTATTTAAGTACGTGCCTCTGCGTCAGTCTGTGCCGGGTCAGGCGCTATATAGCGTTTATATTACAAATATATATATACCATAACACACACAGAGCTTCAATCCTCATTAGCCGTGTGACAACGCTGTGACGTGTGAAGCAGCTTATCATTTCTTCTGTTTTCACTCCAGCTGTTGTCACGCATGTGCTTTGGCGGACCTCCTTGCAGGCTCAGTCGAAGTATGTAATAACCCAGCGAGAGGAGAGTGGGCACTACCACTAATATTGTCATTTCCTTCTTTCTCCACAGTGCCATGAAGCCGCCCAGTTAGGGCAAATAACCTGCCATAAAATCCCAGGCTTCCCAGATCCAGCTATTTCATTTCCTGAGTTTCCCACCTGAGGGGCATACTCCGAAGAGCGTTTTTTTTATTCTTTTTTTGTTTTTGCTTTGTCCTTGGACAATACAAGGGATGAATTGGTTGGCGCCCCAACATTTCTTCCAGTTTCAGAACTTTGGGAAATTTGAAACAAACAGTTCACACAAAACATAAAGTAAGAAAGTTGATAATACACATGAAAAAATGTCTTTGATGTTTCGTGAAGACTTAAGTGTCTTGGGTACATTTTTGAAGGTTTCTATATGTTATCTCTTATATTATGACCTACGTTTTGACATACATAAATAAGTACTTATGGTCAGAAATCTATACGCCTCTACAGTTCATGTTTCTGTCTGGCTGTTGTGAAAGAATGAGTCTCAACACACTGGAAAGGTTTGGGGCAGCCACCCATATATTGTCCCTGGCTGCAAAAGGTTTAAAGAAAACAAGGAGTTGTCGTTCAGTTGAGTTCCAGGATTGAACTGAACTGGCTTGGAGAGATTGGAGACTTTATATACTCTGAACAGGAAGTGATGTCATCTCGCTGGGACCGGAAGTGACGATAAATCAGGCAGCTTTTCCCATATTTGGTCTGCAGAGATAACAGAAATAGGTTTAGAGCACCCCACCACCCCATGGCCTGGTGGGTAATTACCTCCACTTGGTCCACGCAGCTCTCCTAGTCGCACGTGTGTGACACTGTCTATCTAGCAATCTGTGATCACTGCATTGTCATAGTAGAACAATACATCAGAACAATAAGAGTTTTCCGTTGCCATGTTATCTTATCGTGGGTAGCCCAGAATCTCCCATTATCTATGCAGCTACGTGAAAATTGCATTCTACTGAAATTAAACAAAAATAACTTATGTGAAATTACTATTAACGATAACTTACTAGGTTTTCCTCTTACATAGTGCATTTCCCCACTGCCAATATAATAATCAGGTCCTGGGGTTTCATCATAGGAATAGTAACCCTTGTAGATGAATGCTGGCACCGCTCCTTTTTTATTTCACTAGGAATTTATTACTTTTTCTCACAAGCTGTCCCAACTCTGAAATTACCACAATGTAATATAACCAAATGCCAAAACGATAAATTGCGACACCACACAAAATATTTATTTTAGCCATTTTGTCATTCTGGCTTATTTATTCATTTATAAATAATCAAACTGCTGTTTAACTTCCATACTCCTAAATGAACATTCCCATTAAAAGGACCACAGGGAACATCTCCAAAACAACAGTTGCAGGGCATTGGGTCCATCATTCTTGTGAATCAAAACAATTTCAGGTTTCACTCCCTTCCATTCTGTTTCTCTTCTGTTTACTTGTAGCAAGTGCAACGTCTCTCTCTCTTCCTCGGCCTCCATCTTCTTCCTTCATCTGCTTCTCTTTAGTGTTCATCACCACCATCCGTCTCCATCTGTTCCTGTCTTTTACATCATTTTCTGCAACACCGACTGCCTTCCTGTCCTCCCTCACCACTGTCATCAACCTCCTGTTTGACATTCCTCTTTTTCTTCATACCTGTTAGATCCATCCTCAACATTCTTTCACGATGTACCCCTCATCTCTCCTCTCAATGTGCCCATACCATCTCAATCAGGCCTCTCTCACTTGGTCGCCAAACTGTCGTACCCGTGTTGTCCCTCTAATATACTCAATTCCCAACTCTGTCTACCCTCGCTGCTCTGACCGAAAATCCTTGCATCTTCAGCTCTGCCACTTCCAGCTCTGCCGCCTGCCTTTTCATCAGTGCCATCGTCTCCAAAGCACACAACCTTTCGTACAAACCATACATGAGGATAAGAAACAGAATGTCTCCATATTCCTTCTATTTCACAGTCATTCTACTGTCCAACCAACTGGTTCACTGAGCAAAACTCTCTTTAACATCCATTTTTGAATTGAAGACAGGATTCCTGACCAATGAATGAGAGGGAGAGGCAGATCTTCCATTTAAAAGTGCAGCATTTGTGTGAATGACCCCTTTCCTGTTCATCTTCAACACTGAGTTTTCTGTGCATGTTTTGACCACACTAATAGATAATGGATATGTGAAATATGCAACGAGTTACGTGAGAATGTTTTTCTGTTTTCCGTGGCTGTTTTTCACATGTTGTCCAGAATTGGTCACCCCAGGGTTTATTGACCTCGGCATTGACATTCATGTCTCTGGTGACTCTTCTTATGAAGTCAGTAGACGGATTGGGAGAGCATGGGGGGGTCATGAGGTCGCTGGAAAGGGGTGTGTGGTGGTCCTGATATCTCTGCAAAAGGATGAAGGTCCAAGTCTTTATAGTCCTGGTGTTTCCTGTCATGCTATATGGTTGTGAGACATGGACGTTATCCAGTGACCTGAGATGAAGACTGGACTCTTTTTGTCTCTTCAGAGAGTCCTTGGGTACCGCTGGTTTGACTTTGTGTTGCTCACGGAGTCTCGAATGAGGCACGTGACCTGCATTGTGAGGGAGCGTCAGTTACGGCACTACAACCATGTGGTGGGATTCTTCGAGGGTGATCCGACTCATTGCTGAGGACTCGAGTGGCTGGACAGGCCAAGGGGACGCCCACATAACACCTGACTGCAGCAGATAGAGGGTCATTTCCGGAGGGTGGGACTGGACCGCGTGTCTGCCTGGGGGGTTGCCAATCAGGATCCTAAGTAATTTTGTCATGTGACCTGAGGGTCTTTATCACTTTGAATCTTTGTTATGTACTTTCTCCAACTTGAGATTAAAAAGCTTTCTCATCCACCACTACAAAGTATGTGGGGTAAGTAACATATGAAAAAAATGGAGGTTCTCATTTGAGCTATTATTATTATTATTATTAATAAGTTATATTATTTTTATATTATTATTATTCATATTATAAAGGATCTCATTTGAACTATCAAAGTCATTTTTTCAATTTTTGACTAGTAAGCTAGTTTAGGTTCTTCAGACAGTTCATTTAAGACAATGGACCCCTGTGAACATTTCTTTGTCCCACCCCGAATCTGCAGCTCCTGTGGTGAAATCCATCCCACAGTCCCATCTCTCCGGTGGGATCCTTTTACCCGAAAAATCAGAAGGACTTCACCACCTTCCTTCCCTCAACTTTAATGCGCAACAGTTCAGCGGTTCTGACCCACACCTATACAGTATGTCCAAATTTGACTCTGTTGCTAAAGAAAACAGGCTAACCTGGTCAGGATGCCAGCGTATCACGGGACACTTTACTTAGATGAGGGGTCTGCAAAGTCAGTCCTGGAGGGCCGTAGTGGCTGCAGGTTTTTGTTCCAACACAGTCTGTTAAGGCCAGGTAGTGTGAATTTTGAGACCTCTGTACATGTGTGTCCAAGAGATTCCAGTTTGGCACAGGCGGACTCCGGTCAAAGTTCTAGAAACTTCTCAAGAAGAATTTAAGCAAGCAGGATGGACCTGACCACAACTTGAAGTGCCACAGCAAATGGCCTAAAAACTTATATAAAGGAGAGATTTCAGTTGTGGATTTTTAATACGTTTGTGAACCTTCCTGGAGACGCATTTTCACTTTTGTTATTATGGGCTATTGAGTGTCAATAGATGGGCAAAAATGCCAACTTTACCCATTTAAAGTTACATCTACTATGCAATAAAGTGCACAGAAAGTGAAGGGGTCTGAATACTTTCTGAATTCACTGTATATTGTCACTTCCTGTGACATGTGATGATCGCGGTCACATCACACATCCTACCACATTGCATAAGCAAAGACACAAAATGGAAATAAAACTTGTTTAGATCGCATTGAGATGATCAGACAACTTTATAAACAGGTTTGACATGGTAAAAATAAAATAACACATGTAGATTGTTACACTTAGGCTACGTTCCCCTTACTTAACTCCGATTATTTGTTTTGCCTTAATGTGACAAAAATCTGATGTTTTCAGGGTTGTGTGGAGGCAGAAATCTGATCTTTCCAAATCAAATTCACATGTGGTCCTGATCATTTAGATATCCGATTAGTGGCCATACAACATGAACGGGAACAGCCAAATTCAAATTCAGGTGTTTATTTTTTTGGCTTATTGCACATTGGCCGAGCATCGCCGTCATTGACCAGCATTGGTCACGTGGATGAAGATCTACAGCTGTGACGACAGTCACAGTCCCACCATTACTGGTTCCCTTCTTGTATCCACACATCTCACCAGTGCCACCAATAGCAGCGAAAACAACAAACGCTAGCCGTCGGATTCTTTATCGCCTTCTCGACCAGCTCACATACAGCTGACAAACCACTCGCCGTCCTGCAGAGGAAAATACGGTGCATACGCTAACTACTAGTACGTCCATTTTGTTGGTTAACACCAAGAGTCATTTCACAAATGTGACGTTTGGTGATCCAGATGATTTGTGCACAAACACACCAATGGGAGTGTGTGGGCCGTTATGGAGGACAGGTGCGTTCACATTACAGTTCGACACAGCAGGTCACTTGTACTTATGAATGTGAGCCATCAAGATAGGCAAATCAGATCTGAGCAAAAAATCCTAATTGTGCAATGAGGCCTATAATGTGAACGTGGCGTGTGATGTTTCGTGATTACGTGTCTTAGAGTTCCCAGATGTTATCACGTACACTGTGACCTATGTTTTGACATACATATGGACAACTATATGTCATTATACATTTCTATCTAACAATTTGTATTTCTGAATAGCTGTTTATCTAACAATCTGAGATCCTTCTATTGTCACACCAGAAATGCAGCACAATATTGAACTTATTAAACTTTAGTTTATAGGTGGTTAAATGGAAGCTTCCATTATCTAGACAGCTATGTGAAACTTACTGTACATCCATCCATCCATCCATCCATCATCCAACCCGCTACATCCTAACTACAGGGTCACGGGGGTCTGCTGGAGCCAATCCCTGTTCAAAATAAGCCAACACTTATGTGAATTTGCAATTAACATTCAGTTGATAAATTTGACTCTTACAATACCAAACTGGAAATCAGTCACTCAATGTTTAAGAACTTTTACCACAGTAGCTATTAGCGCGTTCATTTTGTCAGTTTCAATACCCTGAGTCATCTCACAAATATAACGTTTTTTGTTGTTGGTGATCCAGATCCAGATGACTCATCCGCAAACACACTAATGGACATGTGTGGGCCGTTTCGGAAGGCAGATGCATTCACATTACAGTTTGATACAGTAGGTCACTTGTACTTATGAATGTGAGCCATCAAGATAGACAAATCTGATCTAAGCAAAAAATCGGAAAGTGTGCAATGAGACTTGTAATGTGAACGTAGTGTATGATGTTTCGTTTAAGAGTCGTGGTTATGTATCTTAGAGTTTCCAGATGTTATCACTTACACTATGACCTATGTTTTGACATACATATGGACAACTATATGCCTTTATACCTTTCTATCTAACTGTTTGTATTTCTGAATAGCTGTCTAATTTATTTTAGTTTTAACTTGAGTGTGTTTTTTTTATTTTTTATTATTTTTGCATTGGAAAATTGCACCTAAATTTCATTGTACAATGTCTCATTGCTACAATGACAATAAAGATTTTGATTTGATTTGATCTTACAATCTGAGATCCTTCTATTGTCACACCAGAAATGCAGCACAATATTAAGAATATTCCATTGACTTTAGTTTATAGGGGGTAAAACGGAATTTTCCATTATCTAGGCAGCTATGTGATACTTAACATTCTATTCAAAATAAGCAAACACGTATGTGAATTTACCATTGACATTCAGTTAATAGATTTGACTCTTACAATACTAAACCAGAAGTCAGTCACCCAGTGTTTAAGAGTTTTTACCACAGTAGCTACTAGTGCATCCATTTCGTCAATTTTAATACCAAGAACCATCTCACAAATATGACATTTTTTGTTGTTGGTGATCCAGATGATTCTTGCACAAACACATCAATGCAGCGGTTCTCAACCTTGTGGGGTGTGGCCCCCTAGGTAACAAATGAAGGGGCACGAATGTTGCCATATGTGGCATAATTTCGCTATTTATAGGGAAATGTTAAACTTGTAACGGTGTATCGGCAGCAAAAAATATAGGAATAAATTTTATTAGGGTTTCAAAAAAACGTTAGAGGTGCGCGATTAAAACTGTTATGAAAACTCGGGTTGCAAATACTTAAAGGTTGAGAAACACTGCATTAATGTGTACATGTGTGTGCCGTTTTGGAGGACAGATGCATTTGCGTTACAGTTCGATACAACAGGTCACTTGTGTTTATGAATGTGAACCATCATGATAGGCAAATCCGATCTGAACAAAAAATCAAAATTGAGCAATGAGGCTTGTAATGTGAACGTAGTGTATGATGTTTCATTTAAGAACCGTGGTTACGTTTCTTAGAGTTTCCAGATGTTATCACTTACACTATGACCTGTGTTTCGACATACATATGGACAACAATATGCCTTTGTATCTAACAGTTCATATTTCTGTCTAGCTGTCTATCTAACAATCTGAGATCATTCTATTGTCACACCAGAAATACACTGAAACATCACGAATGTTCCATTGGCATTAGTTTATAGGGGTAAAACAACAACAACATTTATTTCTATAGCACGTTTTCATACAAATGATGTAGCTCAAAGTACTTTATAAGATGAACAAAGAAAAATTTATATAAAAAATAAAAATATAAAAATAAAATTAGGCAATGTTACTAAGTAAAAAAGAGTAAAGTTAGGTTTGATGGCCAGGTGGACAGAAAAAACAACAAAAAAACAACAACAAAATCTGCAAGGGTTCTGAGGCCACACGACCACCCAGCCCCCACTGGGTATTCTACCTAACAAAGTGGTCTCAGACTCCAGTCCTGGAGGGCTGCAGTGGCAGCAGGTTGTCTTTCGAACCCTTTTCTTAATTAGTGACCTGTTTTTGCTGTTAATTAACTCCTTTTTTCTTTCATTTTAATGGACTTGTTTTTTAAGATTTGTTCCTCTGAATTGCTTCATTTCTTTTGTTAAATGGCACCCAAACAGAAATGAAATGTGAAGTGACGTCATACCCCGGATGAAGCAATTGCAGGTTAAGGGCCTTGCTCAAAGGCCCAACGAGCATGACACCAAAATGTTTTCTAAAGTTTAATAATTGTGACGACAGCATCTTGATTTTATTCCAAATGTGCAGAGGTAGACATGATGTGATATCCTCAAAAGTACCAGTAAACCCAATGCAGTTGTATGTGCCAACTGGTGGTTTTAGTTTCTAGCAAGACGCTGTCCTGAGAAACTGAAAGATGTGAGGAGAACGAGCCTTGTTATACTGTATATAGCACCTTTTCTTAAGTTTACAAAGCAAAGAGAAAGATGATTCCATTACGTGACGGAAAACCACCCTGCCCGGGGTTGTCTCCCACTTTGTACCCAATGCTGCAATTCATGAATAAGAAAAACCGGTTAGGAAGTGGATGGATAATACGAGTTTTTCTGGGGGTTTTCCACCAAAAAGAAAAACAAACAATAAAAAACCATACATTGAGAGTTATGATGAGGATAAAGAAGCCATTGGGAATGTTGATGGCTCAGGCGGCTTTTGAGAAGTCACAGCCTTCTTTCTCTCAATAGCCAATTCGGAGGCCACAGGGTGAAGTAATGATAGCCCGCGTTCTTTCTAATGGCAGTTTCTGAGTAAGCTCGAGAAATCTCACGAAGAGAATGTGGACGCTTTCAAATCCGAAAGGAAATTTCATCGCCGTCCCGAGCGGTCTCTATTTTTAGCTGCCAATGATTTTGGCCCTGAATTGTTAAGTGTTAGCAGATGTATGCTTGTTTTTAATGGAAACCAAGCGTTCTTTATTATTACTTTTTTTTTTTTCCTTTAGGTTTGCTTTTCCCTGTAGGCGATCCTCCCCATCCTGTCCCACTGATACGCAGCTCTGTTGCACAGCGACCCTCGGTGGTTCTTGGAAATCCTAAATCCTTGACTGCTTGCCTAATCCAGCCTGGACCTTCACTGCACTGCAGCAGACCTTGAGGTTTTAAGTTAAATTGCCAGTAACATAATTATGATTATCTTTCCTTCCTCTTCTCTTTGCTCATTTTTTTTTTCAGTTTCTTTACTAACAGGGGAGGTTTTAGGTTTCAACGTTTCTACATGACGAACAGGGCTACAGATAGGCAGCACTAAAACATTGGTGTCATTCTGTGCCTGGTTAGACATGTACAGTACTAGCCAAGAGGATCAAGGTAAAGTCACAACCAGGAGAAATGGCCCACCTAGACTTGTATGTGGCCATTAAATTGGGGCAATTCAAGCAATCAAGGCTTCCATTTTCATATTTGATAAATCTGGTCAGGAACATGAAAGCCATGAGAACCAGGCCACCACACTTACAGTAGGCAACACACATCTGGGCTACATGGAGTTGTTCAACTAGTATGCTTATCTAGAGAGTGGTAGGAAGCCGTAATCCTCAGAAGAAAGCCACGTGAACACAGTGGAAACATTCAAATTCCAGATAGTAGCCAGCCAAGTAGGTAGAGAAGCACAGTGGCTAACCCTGACCCTACTGTGTGACCAGGAACTGTATAGCATGGATATTAAGCTGTCTGCTTTTCACGGAAGAACTACTTAACAGCTTTTGATTGGGTTTTTTTCTAGAATTTGCTTGAACATTCCGGTTGATTTTGTGACTTCTCTCATCATGCTAAGTATTATAGTTCTTTGGCGAATCCAAAAGAGAGGCTGCAGCCCGATGGGAGGTGGGCGGAGTCCTCAGGAGTAGGGGGCTGGGAGGGGCCCTCCTCATTCTCAAGCCAGCCTCCTCTTGTCACGTGTTGGAGTGCACCTCGCCTCCGCGTAGTTAGAGATACCTGTTTGTTCAGCAGACATTATCATCTAGAGATTGTTCAGGAATAACTTTTGACGTTTTTTGAGAGCGATCAGGGCTCTGTATGTTTTAGATGGTAGCTGCTCATTGGCAGAGATATCACTGCCATGTGCTCTACTCCCCATGCAAAGCTGAATACGATCAGATACGTTGGAGCGTAACCTTCCGCTTGGCAAGAGATATTGTGCCAACATTTTACTTTTTTGGCTAAGAGTTCACAGCTACTTTCTCACCCCGATTGTAAAACCAAAAATAGTGTATATCAAGAGGCTCTCAGATATGAAAGCTATCGATATAAATTCTTCTTAATACAAATTATGACTTTTTTTTAATTGATTTTAAAAGTTTCCTGTTTCACTACTACACGGGCAGAGCCACGGGGGACAACTAGTATATACATATACTATATATATATATATATATATATATATATATATATATATATATATATATATATATATATATATATTGTGGACTATGGCCTGCAGCTTATGTCAGCCAATACCCCCAAGCCGCCAGGTGGAGCCCTTCCTTCAGCGTGGAGATGCCCTGAATTCCAGCAGGGCATCATGGACCTTGGAGTTTTCCTTCACAGCCCTGCTGGATACCATGGGCGCCACCAGAGGACGCTGCGGGGAGGCTCAAGGATGTATATTATTCGTATAACCCGGAAGTACTTCCCTGTCACGAGGACGGAAGAAATAAAGTACTTCCGGGCTGAAGGAAAATGAGGAGTTTTTACCTGACCCGGAAGTGCTGGATAATCACATGGACTGAGGTCTCAGAAGCACTTCCGGGTCATGGACTATAAAGGACTCTGGGAAATCCCAGACGGACGAGCCAAGTTGGGAGGAAGGGTGACTGAGCTGCTGGGAGGTGTGGAGGATTATTGATTGTGATTATTGTATTGTTTATTGGAATAGTGGAGGTGGTGGTGCTTTGTGCACTGTATTATTATAATAAAATAAAAATAATTTGGACTTTTATCTGGTGTCTGGTGTCTGGTCCGAGGGTTCAAGGGGACGACAGTGCCCCTTATCTGTCACAATATATATCAAGACACTACTTGGAAAATGTGAGCCCACTGTGTGACTTCCTACTGAAACTCAAGAAAAGACCGTTGTGAGAATTCTGAGGTATGTGAGAAGCAGAAGACAAAAAAGGAAGTCTCCATTTTATTTCTTTCTGATCCCATTGCTGTATGGGAGAAACCAAAAAGATATTAAGGAGACATTTTTGGATTATTCATTCCTATAGGCATCTCTCATTTCCACCATAAGAACTAAAAAATGGTATTGAAAAATAGCACATTTAACTATTCTGACATCCTTAAACACATTTTTAATCCAAAAACCATTTCAAAATGTGGGCTCTCTATTAGTCAAATCTCCAACTGGCTCTAAGAAACCCAAGAAAACTATAACTTGACAAGAAATTGCAAACAAGCAAGAAGGATCCTCATTAATGAGGTGGACTAGGCCAAGGGGATGCCCATGTAACACCTGGCTGCATCAGATAGAGGGTCATTTCAGGAGGGTGGGACTGGACCTCGTGTCGGCTTGGGTGGTTGCCAACCAGAATCCCAAGCTATTTTGTCTTGTGGTGGATGTGGCAATGCCCTGTACCAATGCAGGCTCCCCAACCTGACCTGATTGGTGAGAAGCTTCCATGTTTTTATTAGTAACTGAGGAATTTCAAAGCAAAGTTGAGGGAAGTGTCTAAAACCAGTTTGGCAAGTGATTTCTCTGCAGGACTGTCTCTATCAACCCTCACAGGAAAGCCAGGCCACCTAGCTGGCAAGCATCAGCTCAACAAATGGTTTTTGGGGGCAGGTATTGTGTGCCCCCATTGGTCTGAGGTATGGCTGTTTGGGATTGGTTTGAATCAGTGGCCATTCTGTAGCATGACGCCCTATTGGTGTAAGGATTTGGACAAAGAATGGATAAATTCAGTTGCTTTACCCCTCACTCTGTCTCCCTCACACCATCATGATGAAGGAGCATCTCACACACCATGGACTGAAATGAAGACCACACTGACAAACAGAACTCGGCAGCCATATTGAGACAGGCATGCAGCCTGTTCTGAAGAAAGCTGACTAAAAGTGATGACTTAACTAGAGACATTTTATGTAACTAACAAGTCTGCGTGCCGCCTGAAACTACACATCAGCATTTATCAGGTTGTATGGTTGCCAATATCTACATGTGCATTGCTTATTGATATTATTCTCTGAATATTACCAATAATACATTATTTAAAGTTGTAACTTAACTCCTGCTTGTCTTTTACTCTATGTAATTGCCTGAGGGAAGGTGAGGGAGATGTTATAAAGTACAATACCTAAGAAACGGTGCTAAGTCTATGGGATTTGAGGCATTTGATAAAGGCTACACAATAAAGAATAAAAAATGGGAAAGTAGAGTAATGTAGAGCTCTACCAAGACAAAACAGCAGCACAGCATCAAAAGACCACCATACCCATGCATTGGGGTTGCTGTTCTTCAGCCTGAACTTGAGCTTTAGCCAAGGTGGAGGGAATCATGAATTTTGGTTGATTTTGGTGTAGATCCTTCAGGTCGTCTGGCAGAACACTAAAGATTTGGGGGAATTTCACATTTCAGCAGGACAACGACCCACATCACCAAAGGAATGGCTTCACCAAAAGGAGATCAACGCACTGCAATGGCTCAGCCAGAGCCCAGACCTGAATCCCATTTTGAAAATCAGCAGGGTTGCCCTGGGAATGCCCTCACAATCTGACAGATCTAAGACAGGTTAGTGGTGGAAAATATTGAGTGTCAATTATTAGACCCCAAAATAGACTGAAATCTGTAATAAAATGAAAAGGGTCTTCAAAGAGAGGTTAGTTTTGGGGAGTGCCCACCTATGCTAATGGGATTTTTATTCATTTTTCTTTTTCTCAGATGGTTTCTCATTTGTTTTTCACCCTCTTTCTATCGGTTCTAATGTCACCATAAAGGTGAGAAAGTTCTGACACCATTGATCTTGGTTTCACTTTTTTTACATCACACTTGTCATTTGAACCGGGGTGTGTAGACTTTTTCAATTGACTGGAACTCCACTGGTGTCCTCGAGTATGCGATTCCCCATTTAGTCCAAAGGATTCTGCTGGATCTGCTTTATCGATGCATTGGAGGATTTTGAAGACCTAGATGAGGTCCTCATGCTGTCTCCTCTGCTCGAGACTAAACAGGTTTAATTCTTCGAGTCTGTCACAGTAGAACATGTCCTTCAGTCCCGAGTTTTTCCCCACAAAATAAATGGATTTACAATACAATAAAATTTATTTTTGTATAGCTCAAAATCACACAAGAAGCCTCTTCTGCCTCTTGACAGCCCCCCAGCCTTGACTCTATAAGAAGACAAGAAAAAGCTCCTAAAAAACCCTTGCAGGGAAAAAATGGAAGAAACCTTGGGAAAGGCAGTTCAAAGAGAGACCCCTTTACAGGTAGGTTGGACGTGCAGTGGGTGTCAAAAAGAAGGGGGTCAATACAATACACAGAACAGAACAAATCCTCAATACAGTATAAAATAAAAAATACTACAAGTATGGAGCAATATTTAACAATAGATGATATCCCATAATAGGAATTGGATTTGTTTAGAGTCCTGGAGACCTCGGCCATCAAGCTGCCTCCGCCTGTTGGCCATTCCACAGCTGAAAAAGTGCTGGGCCAGCCAATCCGATGAAAGGACCCCTCTTTCCCACGATTCCTATGATCATCCATCAGGGATGACTTTACTTTAGGCAGGCAAAACAACTTGGCAGGTGGGCAGTGGCACCAAGTGCCACATTTGAGTACCGAGACGTGAAACAGAATAGGTGAGGGTTAGTGACAAATTAAAGCTGTCATATTGCTTATGTTTTAGTGCTAATGACTGACAACAGAGATGCAGTCTGTACAGTTAATCAGCAGCTCTAGTCAGGGTGTGCTAAACTGAAGTTGTGAGTCTACAGCCGGGATTTAAAAGTTGAGACCGAAGGGGCATCTCTTATAGTAGCAGGCAGACCATTCCACAGTTTAGGGGCCCTGAAACTAAAAGCTTGGCCTCCCATTGTTATTCTATTAATTCTTGGAATCATAAGCAGACCGGCATCTTGAGATCTTAATGTACGCTCTGGTTTGTAAGTCATGATAAGTTCAGACAAGTAAGCCGGACCTTTGCCATTTAATGCTTTATATGTTAAAAGGAGAATTTTGAAATCTGCCCTAAACTTAACCGGGAGCCAGTGAAAGGATTTAAAAACTGGAGTTATGCGTTCATATTTTCTTGTTCTTGTAATGATTCTTGCAGCAGCATTTTGGATTAACTGGAGGCTGTATAAAAAACAGTTTGAACATCCAGTGAACACCACAAAGAAAAAGGTTTGGGGACCGTATAATGTTCATTGGACAAGAAAAGAAAACGCAAAGACATTTGCAGGGATCAAAAAGCGTGTATAGCTTTTGATACAGATACATGAGAAAATGTCGTTTTTATACAGAGGACAAAATGGAGACAGGAAGTGAGTTGGCAGGAGATGACGTCGAAACTGTGGGACCGGAAGTGATGTCATCAGAGGAAGCTGGTATTAGCGTTATTTGGAAGGACCGGAAGTAATGTCTTGGCGGCCATCTTGGAACCCAGAAGTAAGTCATTATTTTTCTTCTCTTTGTCTGATGAAAAGAAAGAGAGAGAGGTGTTAGTGCCGCACATCAACCCCCTGTCTCATGATGTTTCACTCACCTTGGGCTTGTTGACTGTCTCCTATGCGCACATGTGTGACACTATCTAAAAGGGTTTCTTCAACTTTTTGTTTGTTTCAACCAAATTCTGTCCTTCTAGTATCTCTGAGATCCATTCCTTAATGATTGTCAGAACTTGGGGGTCCAACCCCAAGAGTGGGGGAGAGGGTGGATTGAAGAAGAACTGTAAAGCAAAGTCGATTTCTTAATCAACTCAATTCGCAAACAATACGTGACCCATTCACATTGAATACAACAGTGACGGGACGCAGCCCATAATTTTAAGAAACTCGACTGTAAGAGATTAGACAGACCACGATACAGAGTTGGGGAACACCCGGTGACCCCAAATAACTGGAAAGCAGAAAAACAATCATTGATTGCAAGGAATGTCTTTATACAGAGAAGTTCCACGGTGAACTGACTTCAAGATGGCCGAACTTCCAGTTATGTGGCCTTCTGGTAGGAAGAGGTGCATCCAAGTGGACGGATACCGTAAGTGATATCAGAGATGTTACAGTTGTCAATCATCCGGTCTGCAGAGAGGAAGAAGAGAACAAGCATTAGAGCACAGCGCCACACCCTGGAGCGGCAGGTAATTACAATCAGCAAAGAACCTCAAGCTGTCCCCTATGCACACGTGCCTGACGCTACTCTATAACATCCCACCTGTGTGGGCACTCTAACATTGCCATCCCAGCTCACCAAACCAGCTTGCAGGTTTCTTATGCCCAGACACAACATGGCAACAAGTCTACTGTGAGAACAACACAGAGGTGTAGGCCTCAGCCCCTTTCGGCCTTTCTTGTCCAGTCAGTTTGGGGACCAGTGGATTGAGCCTTTGGAAAGATAATGGCTGGGCTCCATTTACACAGTATGAACGTCCTGCTGGTTTTTATTTTTATTTTTTATTTTTTTTCTAGCCACTTTCAGCTCAGATGCTGGTATCTGCATTTTATTTATTCATTTATTTTTTTGGTTTACTGCTAGCAGACCGGAAAACAGCAGACAGCAGACGGGTCGGCAGTTTTGCTTCACCTAGCACCGTTGTTAATAAACAATGTCGTAAATCTTTTCTTTTTTTTTGCCGTAATAGAATTGCAGTTTTTTGTCTTGTGTCTAAGCGATCAAATAATATAACAATTAGAAAAGCTCCTGCCTTATGTTATCCTTCTTCTATAGCATTCAGAACAAGGAGAGCAAGTAAACAACTCTGAGAAACATCTGGATCCCATAGGAACAAAAACAGGAAACACCCAATCCACAAAAGAACTAGTAAAGACGCTGTTATATAATAATTCCACCACATTACAGATTCGGGAATATTTAGAAGCCCTGCAGCATTTTTCACATTAACCGTCTAACCGTCTGATGGCGTAAGATACACGTGACGAGTGTATGACAGTCTGGTGTGCCATTCGGAGTGGACCCCTACCTTCTGCCTGGTGCTTCTGACACAGCCTCGGACACCAGTGACCCAGAACTGGATTAAGTACATATCATAATGGATAGATGGATCATGTGTGAGTACTGGGTGTCCTGTCTAGGAATGGTTGCAGCTTTGTGCCCACTGTTGCCAGTACTGGTGCCAGTCATGAGCTAATAGATGGATGAGACATGACTGGTTGACTGATGCCCTCTTCAGGAATGCTTCCTGCCTTGTGCCCGGTGCTGCTGGGACAGTCTCTGACCCCCTTGACCCAGAACTGGATTAAGTACGCATAATAATGGATAGATGGATCACATATGATAAATAGGTGTCCCATCCAGGGATGGTTGCAGCTTTGTGCCCAGTGCTGCCAGAACACATGCCAACCTTGAACTAAATTAAGAATGGTTTGTTAACAGATAGATGAGACATGTGTGACTGACTGGTGCCCTCTTCAGTAACGCTTCCTGTCATGTGCCCAGAGCTTCTGCACCAGTAGCGCCATGAGTGGAGCACCCCTGATCTATTGCGCATAGACCCTGATCTTTTTGTCCATCACCAAGCCCCTGATCCTTTTACCCATTATATCCCATTATATCCCTTTTCACCCATTATATATCATCAAGAACCCAGATCACAGTACATCTCAGGGTATGAAGACACGCAACACCCCAGGAGGAACACCCCACCCCATCCATCCATCCATCCATTGTCTCCCGCTTATCCGAGGTCGGGTCGCGGGGGCAGCAGCTTGAGCAGAGATGCCCAGACTTCCCTCTCCCCGGCCACTTCTTCTAGCTCTTCCGGGAGAATCCCAAGGCGTTCCCAGGCCAGTCGAGAGACATAGTCCCTCCAGCGTGTCCTGGGTCTTCCCCGGGGCCTCCTCCCGGTTGGACGTGCCCGGAACACCTCACCAGGGAGGCGTCCAGGAGGCATCCTGATCAGATGCCCGAGCCACCTCATCTGACTCCTCTCGATGCGGAGGAGCAGCGGCTCTACTCTGAGCCCCTCCCGGATGACTGAGCTTCTCACCCTATCTTTAAGGGAAAGCCCAGACACCCCACCCCACTCTTCAATTTTATAAACGTGTAGGAACTCATGTGAGAATCAAAAAGGGGGGGCTTGAGACCCTTAAACCCACAAATCCTAGAAACGCCCCTGTTGTGCACTGAACTTATGGATTATGTGTGATAGACTGGCAGACCTTCCAGGGTTTGATCAATGTAGCCAGAAGAAGCTCCATCCCAGTGACTTTGGTTTCATGACATGAGAAAGGCTTGAACATGGGAAAGGTGGTATATAAATAAAATGTATTATTATTATTATTATTATTATTATGGATCATCTGGCATAGACTGGCACCCCATTCCAGAGCTGGTTCTTGACTTGTGTAAACCATGTAATCAAATGCCATTAAATTATATCAAAAGAGCTGCAATCATCTACAGATTCAAACTCAAAAACTGCCAGGTTATTCA
The DNA here is from genome assembly GCF_900747795.2 of Erpetoichthys calabaricus. Lineage (NCBI taxonomy): Eukaryota > Metazoa > Chordata > Cladistia > Polypteriformes > Polypteridae > Erpetoichthys > Erpetoichthys calabaricus. The sequence continues at coordinate 86,631,046 of NC_041409.2, read as the reverse complement.
TTACAGAATATTTGTTGTTGTTGAGTACTACAGGGTCCCAAATACCCAAACCTCCACTTTACAAAATATATTTTAATGGAATGTTTGTCTCAATAACATGGAAACACCCATTTTTAGGTCCCAGTTTGTCTGGCCCTGATGAAGGGGTTAGAGTTCCAATGCAGTACCAGTCGAAGCCCATTTGGAGTCCTAGGTGGGGTGGATGGACGTCAGCCTTCATTGTCCATAGTCAATATTAGACTTCGATGATGTATGTGGGGGGGTGTCATGCCCCTTCAGTAGCACAAATGGCACCCCTTTGTGTATATACCGCAGACTTTATAGAGAGCCCACTTCTTGGTGTATGGAACATACAGAGTTTTACATTCATAAACATCACCCAGTGGGTAACAATGCCCATTAAGTGTCATCAGAGTTTGATGGCCAGAGGAGAACCCCCTTGGGGTCCAGAGTGCACGTACCCCTTAACTTTCATAAATGGCTCCCATCAGATGACGCCACCCTAGACGGCCACCTATATCACCTAATGAATTGACCAGCTCTGACCTGATGGTCAACGGGTGAATATCCATTGACAGAAGTTACAACCATGGCTACTAAGGTTACATTGGCCTTCTGGACATTTTGTGTCATTAATTCTAAATAGAATGTGGGCAGAACCGGTTAAATCTGGAAGCGCTTATGAAATAAGCAACGTACAGAATGAGTAATGTCACCCAGCATGAGTGGCACCTAAGCCAAAGTCACATCTGAACTGAACATCACGGAAGTAAGGACTACTTACCTGACCTGCCTAGGTTTTGAAAAATGTTTAGAATGGTAAAAGCCGTTGTGCTCGAGTTAAATAATCTTGGAAGTCTTAATACTTATGTGTAAAAAAAATGTTTTAAATGTGGTGGGTTGGGTGTTTGTGACCCTTATAAGGGATGGCCGACAGCTTTACCCAGCTGGGATGCCCACGAGGTGGAAGGATGGGGGATGGCAGCTTCTTTAGGGCACTGCCTCCCCCAGAATGCCAGAATGCAGCCCCCCGGGTTGCTGTGGTTTCCCACTGGGCATCATGGGAATTTGAGCTTTTTGACTCAGCCCTGTTAGGTGCTGTGGAGACTGAGGAGCCCTACTTTGTGGGGCTCCAGCTTTGCCCAGAAGTGCTTCCAGACCAAGTTTTCAGTACTTCCGGGGATTATGGGAGCCGGAGTCGTGAGGAAGTGGGTCAAAGCTTGCTGGAGGAGGAGTGAAGGCAGACGGAGAGAGGAAGAGATTGGCATGGCTGTATACTACACTTCTTTATTGTGTTTATTTGTGCTTGTGCACTGTGCACTGCAGGTTGGAAACAATTAGGAAGCATTTCCCACAGGAAAACTAAAAGCCTGTTTGCTGTGCTTGAACTTGTGTCCATGTCTGTCTGTGTCGGGTTTGGGGAGCTGTTGTATACCCCCCCCCCCCCCCCCCCCCCCAGGCCACACCCTGTAGTACTCATTAATATGCGCAAAAAGTGTTTGATAAATGACCTGGAAGTTTTTTTACTTTGAATTTGTGCAAAATGTGGGAAGAAGAAGCTCCATCCCAGTGACTTGGGTTTCATGGAATGATGGATCTTCTTCTAGGACTGATTCTTACATGGTGCCCGGTGCTACCAGGATATTCAGGCCACTCTGAACGTGGTTAGGCAGGTCTGATGATAGATGGACACATGGAACCCATAGGTGTAAGATAACAAGAGGGCGAGGGGATGTTACAGTCTGAGATAAAATTTCTGAATGATGTCAAAAGATACCGAAAGTGGAAAAAAAAAACAAAGAAGTTGCACTCCAAGGTGGACCACAAATGCCGCCCACAAGAATGTAGGGTCACATACTCTAAATAGAGCGCCATTCATTTGAGTCACAGCCCCTTTTTGATACTGTACGCAGTGGTAGTGAGAGTGCAGAGCAGCGGGGATTCCCCGTCTTTGAGTCCTTTCCTTCCTGGAAATCATTAATTCTAATTAGAATGTGGGCAGAACCGGTTAAATCTGGAAGTGCTTATGAAATAAGCAATGTACAGAATGAGTAATGTCACCCCGCGGGAGTGGCACCTAAGCCAAAGTGTAAATTAGAGTGACATGTAGGACTCTGTGAGATTAAAGTCAAATTCTTACACCTCAGTCCCCCCTAGCACTTTGAGGTTCCCAAGAATTCAGAAGATACGGGAGCAGAGGAATGGCTTCCTTGACGGCCTTGTGGGTGCGAGGACCAAGCGATCTTGACCTTTGGTCCTGTTAAGTCACTGACTCCACGAGTGAAGTGTTCAAAAGCCTTGGGATCTGTCAGGAATTAGGAAAGGTTAGGTTAGGATTAGGGTTAGGCTTAGGGTATAGGAGTCAAGTCCTTAGTGGCTCTGGGATACAAGATGTGGGGTGCAGGATTCAAGTCCTTAATAACTATAGGGCAAGTGGGATCAGTAAATCAAGAGAAAAGGAGACATATGGTAAAGTCCTTAATGGCTATGGGGTCACTAAATCTAGTTATTGTGAAAGGTGTAGTGAAAGACTGATGTTCTCCAGGGCTTTTGGCTCATAGGTGTGGTGCGAAAGAGATTTTGGGTTAAGAGACCAAGATCTTTAAGACCTTGAAGCCATGAGGTACAAAGCAGACCCGACTTAGGGGTAGAGAAACCAAATCTGCGAGGGCTCTGAGACCACCATGAGGCACACATGAGATATGCTGAGGTGCAGGGTTCAAGTCCTCCAGAGACCTTAGCCCTGGCAATACAAAACAGAAGAGACATGCGGCCTCAGAAATTAAGTCTTTGAAGGAGTTTACTGGCACAGGGGCATGGAGGCACTGCCAGGCCACAGCAGATGGTTCATCTTGTACTGAAGATGGGTGTGAGTCACTCACTTTTCCAGGTTGCTTCACTGGCTGTCTGTATAAGAAAATGCATTCCAGTAGATGGTGTGCTGTAAACGGGTGGATGGAAGAGATTTTTGACCCCTTGGCATAGTCTGTCATCCAATTTTGCCACCATCTGCTTTTTCACAACAGCCTCCATTGTGTCCAGGATTATAGCCTTGTGATGGAGCAAGCGATTCCTGGTAGGTTTTTTACAGGCTTCGGGCATCTTTTGAACTCAAGTTGTTTCACTAGAAGACCACAGCATAGAACACCACACTGGCTACTATGGACTGGTAGAACATTTCCAGTAGCTTGTTGCACACCTCAAAAGACATGAGTCTGTTTAGGAAGTCCAGGGTGCTCTGGGCCTTCTTGTGTTGTCAGACCAGTCCAGTTTACTGTTCATGTGAATCCCCCAGTTACACTTCAGAAGACCACCACACCAGTAGACCACCACCAACTCTTTTTACTTACTGATGTTAAGCTGCAGATGCTTCTCCCTGCACCATAAGATGAACATTTAAATCATTTTTAAGAAAGCCTTTAGCACTTCTACTTTCATATTGATATTCAAATTATATAAAATATAATTTCAATATAATATAAAATATATTCAAATTGTGAATTTCCCCTTGGGATTAATAAAGTATCTATCTATCTATCTATCTATCTATCTATCTATCTATCTATCTATCTATCTATCTATCTATCTATCTATCTATCTATCTATCTATCTATCTATCTATTATATAGTGCCTTTCGTATCTATCTATCTATCTATCTATCTATCTATCTATCTATCTATCTATCTATCTATCTATCTATCTATCTATCTATCTATCTATCTATATTCAAAGGAATGGATTTTCAGTTTGTATTGGGCTAGTTCACGATCTGGAGGTCCAGGATAACGTGAGAAGACATGTGAGCAACACACATGAGTGAACACAAGTGAACCACAGCACATGAACACACAAGTGCAGCAGAACTGCAGCTCCGCCCCATTCAGCAGGGTGTCATCAATGTCTAGCTCCACCCCAAACATCCAGCTCCACCCAGGCTTGGAATGAGGATGTAGTTGAGAGTGTGTGTGTGTGTTAGCGCCAGTGGAACACATTTAAAAATCCTCTCAGATTCTTCATACATGCACACTTTCCTAAAGCTGTCAAACACTAAAGCAGTGGCAGCCCATATTTTAGAAAGGCATTGTGCGTATTTGTGTAGCCCTTTTGTTTTGCGGTTTAATATTTCAGCAATGAATGGGTTCAGCGAAAACATATGGGAGTAAAAGTAGCCATTTGCAACTGAAAATATCATGAAACAGAACTGAAAGTGTTTGTGTGTTTGAATGTCCATCCAGTTGAGATGTCCCTGTCTTTCCAACACATGACGCATCACAGACAGTACTACTGATTTTACATATCCCATACCAAACAGCACAATGTAATTGACTTAATTGAGGATGTGCAATCTACAGCACAGCACAGGTACGGCCACAACGTCAGTCACAAAACACCCATCAAATGCCAGGTAATGCTACTGTTAAAATTAGGGTTGTGAGAGGGTCATCTGATTCAGAGGGCATTTCGTGACTTACGTTACAGCTGTTCTGTGATGTTGTGGGCATTATGTGACCTATGTCATTACTGTTACTGGCTGCAGTTAGCCCCGTGACGTACCAAATGGTGTATAACACAGACGTATACATTGCATTTGTCATTCCAAACAAGCATTTGTAGTAATGCATTTAATTACTATAACTGCACCATCTGTTGGAATGACAAATGCAATGCATTTTAGTACATCATGCATTAAAAAAATACATTCCAGTAGAAGGTCTACTGCAAAAAAGTGGATTATGGGGATTTTTCACAATGGCACCCAATCTTGCCTCTTCTCAGCAACAGCTTCCAATGTGTCCACGGTTAGCCTTGGGATGGAACAGGCCTTCTTAAGAGATTTGTTCAGGCATTGTGCTTCTTCTGAACTCAGGTTGCTTCAGCTGGAGACCTGCAAAACATATTGGAGTAAAAGTAGCCATTTTGCATTTGAAAATGTCGTGAAGTAGAACTGAAAGTGTCTTGGTGTCTGTACGTCCATCCAGTTGCTATGTCCCCATCATTCCAACAGATGACGCATCACAGACAGTACCATTGTCATTACCAAACAACACAATGTTATTGTAATTGATGTAATTGATGTTGTGCAATCCACAACATCACAGAATGGCCACAATGTCAGTCACGAAACGGCAGTCAAATGCCAGGAGACACTACTGTTAAGATTAGGGTTTTGGGAGGGTTATCTGACTCAGATGGCATTTCATGACTTACATTATGGCTGTTCCATAATGTTTTGGGCATTACGTGACCTACGTCACACCTATTGCAGTCTGCAGCTCGACCCACGTTGTGCCAAAGGGTATATAACAGAGACGTATACATTGCATTTGTCATTCCAAAAGATGGCACCTTACAAACATTTGTGGTAATGCATTTTATTACTAGAAATGCGCCGTCTGTTGGAATGACAAATGCAATGCATTTTATTACTTCATCGATTAAAAAAAAAACATTATAGTAGAAGGTGTGCTGCAAACGGGTGGATGGTACAGATTTGTCATGATGGCATCCTATATTGTCACCATCCTGTTTCCAGTGTGTCCAGGGCTCACCTTAGCATGGAACAGGCCTCCTGATTGGTTTGTTCAGGCATTGTGCTTGCTTTGAACACAGCTTGCTGTACCTGGAGACCAGCAAAATATATCAGAGTAAAAGTAGCCATTTGCATTTGAAAATGTTGTGAAGTAGAACTGAAAGTATCTTGGTGTCTGTATGTCCGTCCAGTTGCTATGTCCCTATCATTCCAACAGATGATGCATCACAGACAGTACCACTGTCATTACCAAACAACACAATGTCATTGTAATTGATGTAATTGATGTTGTGCAATGTACAACATCACAGAATGACCACAATGTCAGTCACGAAACGGCACTCAAATGCCAGGAGACGCTACTGTTAAGTTTAGGGTTGTGGGAGGGTTATCTGACTCAGATGGCATTTCATGACTTACGTTATGGCTGTTCCATGATATCGTGGGTGTTACGTGACCTATGTCATACCTATTGCAGGCAGACCCATGTCGTACCAAATGGTGTATAACAGAGACATGCACATTGCATTTGTCATTCCAAAAGATGGCACATCACAAACATTTGTGCTAATGCATTTTATTACTAGAAATGCGCCATCTGTTGGAATACATTTTATTACTTCATCCATTAAAAAATATATTATAGTAGAAGGTGTGCTGCAACGGAGTGGATGGTGGGGATTTGTCATGATGGCATCCGATTTTGCCACCATCTTCTTTTCCAGTGTGTCCAGGGCTCGCCTTGGCATGGAAGAGGCCTTCCTGATCGGTTTATTCAGGCTTGTTTTGAACTCGAGTTGCTTCTCCTGGAGACCAGCAAAATATTATCAGAGTTGCGTTTGAAAATGTTAAAGCAGACAGGAAATTTTATACGCTAGTCACGCAGAACTTCTCTCCAAACATTCTCGAGTACGGTAACAGAATCTTTCTACTTCATTACTTTACAAGACTGAAACACTGACATAAACAACCTTTGATCCTTCTTCCATGGCACATGCCGCTTTGCCCGCTGGCACTGTTTGAAGGGGGCCGGTAAGCACACTGGAGGAGATTTTCACTTTAATTTCTTTCAAAGAGCTGCAGGTTTTGGCTTGAGCTTCACCTCCTGACTTCAAGCCGGATGAAGGACAAATGGAGGTTTCAGTTTTTTGTTTTTTGAGCACAACCCTTGAGGAAAAAAAGGCTGAGATGACGGAATAAACCGCAGTCGTTTCTTGGCAGAATTTTATTTCTTGCAGAGGCAGATGAGCTGGACGACTAATCAGCAGATTTCGGGAGCCAAAGCTCAGCAGACACGAGACTTTGGTTGTTACGACAGATAAGAGGAAGAACGGCTTGGCACTTAGGGGAGGATTTGCTTTGTGGATGTGGCGGTTGGGTGGCACAGCGGTTCGTGAGACTGCCTCACAATTTTAAATAGCCGGGTTCAAGTCGGGTGGCACGGTGGTGCAGTTAGGAGACCTGGGTTTGCTTCCCTGCGTGGAGTTGCCATGTCCTCCCACAGTCCAAAGACATGCAGGTTAGGTGCACTGGCGATTCTAAATTGTCACTAGTGTGTGTGTGTGTGTGTGTGTGTGCACCCTGTGGTGGGCTGGCGCCCTGCCCGGGGTTTGTTTCCTGCCCTGTGTTGGCTGGGATTGGCTGCAGCAGACCCCCGTGACCCTGTAGTTAGGATATAGCAGATTGGATAACGGATGGATGGAAGGGTTCAAGTCACGTTTTCCCAGTGTGCCGTGAGCTTTATCTGGGAACTCCCTTTGTTTCGTTGCTAATCCCAAAGTCCAGCAATTCAGATCGATAGGTGACTGTAATGGTGGAGGGAGAGCATGTAGACGAGCGCACCCTGTGCCAGGCTGGCATCCATAGCAGGGTTAATCTTTCCTACTGCACAGCCCTGTAATGGAAAAATGGTTGGCACTAAGCTGCACCTCTCTGCAGCCGGGCAGCACAGCCAACTCCGAAGCTGGCAGCTGAGCCGCCTCTGCATGCTGGCTGTAAGGAACAAATGTCTAAAAATGACCAGCAGCACTCTGCTCAGTAATGAAGCGCCCAGAGTGACGCAGCTCTCAACGCTGAGACACAGAGACCAGAACAAAGACGTGATGGTGAAATGTGCAAGCCACAAAGCTATAATTGTCTTAGGAAAGCGAGGATGGAGGTCTAACCAAATAGCGGGAGAGGTCAAGAGTGCTGCAGCAGCTTGTGTGGCCGAGGCCTCACTATTGTCATTTCAAAAACAAAAAACAATTTCACACAGGAGATACTTTATGCTTCACACACACATAGAAAATATACACGATCAACTGATATAACTGAAACAAACAAATCAATGAAAAGCAAATATACATATAAATATACACTCACCGGCCACTTTATTAGGTATACCTTACTAGTAGCGTGTTGGACCCCCTTTTTGCCTTCAGAACTGCCGTAATTCTTCATGGCGTAGATTCAACAAGATGCTGGAAACATTCCTCATTGATTTTGGTCCATATCGACATGACAGCATCACGCAGTTGCTGCAGATTTGTCGGCTGCTCACCCGGGATGCGAATCTCCTGTTCCACCACATCCCAAAGGTGCTCTACTAGATTGAGAGCTGGGGACTGTGGAGGCCATTTGAGTGCATTGAACTCCTTGTCATGTTCAAGACACCAGTTTGAGATGATCTGAGCTTTGTGACGTGACATGTTATCCTGCTGGAAGGAGCCATCAGAAGATGAGTACACTGCAGTCATAAAGGGATCTACATGGTCAGCAATAATACTTGGGTAGGCTGTGGCATTTAAACAAGGCTCATTTGGTACTAAGGGGCCTAAAGTGTGCTAAGGAAATATCCCAAACACCATTACACCACCACCACCGGCATGTTGTTGACCCTACCAGCTGAAATCGAGACTCAGCTGACCAGGAGACGTTTTTCCATTCTCCTTATGTCCAATTTTGGTGAATTGTAGTCTCAGTTGTCTGTTTTTAGCTGACAGGAGTGGCACCCGGTGTGGGCTCCTGCTGCTGTAGCCCACCCGCTCCAAGGTTTGACATGTTGTGTGTTCAGAGATGCTTTTCTGCATACAGTGAGACCTCGGTTCACGAACGTCTCGGGACACGTACAAATCGGTTTACGACAAAAAAGTTTGCCAAACTTTTGCCTCGGTTCACGACCACACACGAACAAGCCAGTTTCCCTTTCGGTTTGTACATGTTCAGACTCTCCCTATGCATTTCCTGTGCAGTGAGCAAGAGAGAGAGCGAGAGAGAGCACGACACACACACACACACACACAGGCAGAGGCAGCACGAGAGAGAGACAGACGCGCATGCACACAGGAGCGCGCGAGAGAGACACACACACAGGCGCTCCAGGCTCGCAAAAGAGAGACACACACACACACACAGGCACGACAGAGAGAGTGCGACACACACACACACGCACACAGGCAGCGCGAGAGAGAACCGCGCACACACACAGGCAGCACAAGAGAGACAGACACGCACACACACAGGAGCGCACTAGAGAGACACACACACAGGCACTCCAGGCTCGCAAAAGAGAGACACACACACACACACACACACACAGGCACGAGCGAGAGAGACAGACGCACACACACAGGAGCGCGCTAGAGAGACACACACACAGGCACTCCAGGCTCGCAAAAGAGAGACACACACACACACACACACACATACACACACACACACACACACACAGGAGCGCACGAGATAGAGAGCTGGACTCTCGATGCATAAGGTAGGAAGGTAGTTAAAGAATGCACTGGGCTTGATTTTGTTTTCACTTCTGTTTACAGCGATCGGTTCGTAGCGTGCATTGTTGCAATGTTACTTTTCTTGGTGGTTTATTAAATTACGGATTTTTAATATTCATTTTTTTCCCTGTGGTTAAAACTCATTAAAAAAAAAGTGTTTTTAGCCAGCGGTTGGTAGCGCTATAGCACAAACTATTGCAGTGTTAGTTTTCTCTGTTGTTCAAGGTTTTCTCAGTGTTATTCAATGTTTTTACATTTAGTTTACTATTATGCTGTGCATTCTATGTTTTAATTAACTATATTTGTGCTTGAAAACTTAAAAAATATATATATTTACATACAGTTCGTATGGTCTGGAACGGATTAATTGTATTTACATACAATCCTATGGGGGGAAATGCTTAGGTTCAAGACCAAATCAGTTTACGACCAGAGTTTTGGAACGAATTATGGTTGTGAACCGAGGTTCCACCGTACCTTGAGTGGTGATTTCAGTTACTGTTGCTTTTCTATCAGTTCAGACCAGTCTGGCCATTCTCCTCTGACATCGACAAGGCATTTTCACCCAGAGAACGGCCACTCATTTGATATTTTCCCTTTTTCTGACCATTCTTGGTAAACCTTAGAGATGGTTGTGAGTGAAAATCCCAGCAGATCAGCAGTTTCTGAAATACTCAGACCAGCCCGTCTGGCAGCAACAACCATGCCACGTTCAAAGCCACTTTAGTCACCCTTCTTCCCCATTCTGATGCTTGGTTTGATATTCAACAGGTGGTCTTGACAATCTCTACAGGCCAAAATGCATTGAGTAGCTGCCATGTGATTGGTGGATTAGATATTAGTGGTAACAAGCAGTTTAACAGGTGGTAACTAATAAAGTGCACACTGCCAGTTACACATTTGAACACATGGTCTCCTGCAGGGCTATGTTGCCGGACTATTTCTCACAGCATACCCTACTGGTTCTGAAATGGGCACCGATATTGCCCAGAGGGGGCTGGGTGGTCCCGTGGTCTGGAACCCCTGCAGATTTTATTTTTTCTCCAGCCATCTGGAGTTTTTTTGTTTTATCTGTCCACCCTGGCCACCGGACCTTACTCTTATTCTATGTTAATTAGTGTTCTCTTATTTTAATTCTTACTTTGTGTTTTTTCTCTTTTTCTTCATCATGTAAAGCACTTTGAGCTACATTATTTGTATGACAATGTGCTATATAAATAAATGTTGTTGTTGATAAGGAGGGGTGCTGCCATCTAGCGTCCTGGGGGAATAAAGAGTCCCCAATGACAGGTTCTGATTTGCTGTCCGTCTTTCCCTTCTGGCCATTCTCCTGGTTGGGATGCCCATCTGTCTGCTCAGGGTAAAGAACTGGGTAAAGAACCACCCCCTCTCCATAAACAAACAAGATTTGGCAATCATCAAAGAAAAAGGTAAGGTCAAATGGCCAGGAGGACAGAAAAAACAAACAAACAAAAAAAAAGAGAAAAGAACAAAATCTGCAGGGGCACCAAGGCCAAATGACCAACTGGCTCCCACTGGGCATTCTACCTAACATACAGTATCAGTCCTTATGGCTTTCAGGCTTCACATCGAAGAAATTGATTGATGATGACGGTGGCCATGTGGAATCCATAAACACAGAGGGCACCATGGTGCCTTGATTAGGTGGTGGCGGGGCGGATCACCACCACAGAAGAACCGGAAAACAACAACAATATTTATTTCTATAGCACATTGTCATACAAATGATGTAGCTCAAAGTGCTTTACAGGATGAAGAAAGCAAAAAAGAAAAATATAAATATAAAACTGTGGTGGGCTGGCACCCTGCCCGGGATTTGTTCCTGCCTTGCGCCCTATGCTGGTTGGGATTGGCTCCAGCGGACCCCTGTGACCCTGTGTTAGGATATAAAGGGTTGGGTAATGACTGACTGACTAAAAATAAGATTAGGCAATGATAAGTAACAAAGAATAAAGACAGCAGAGAGTAGTACAGATTAGTAGGGAATTGCAGAACCTGCCCATATAGATAGATAGATAGATAGATAGATAGATAGATAGATAGATAGATAGATAGATAGATAGATAGATAGATAGATAGATAGATAGATAGATAGATAGATAGATAGATACTTTATTAATCCCAATGGGAAATTCACAAAATTCACAACTAAAATGTAGCTGTGAAGAGCCATTTTAAAATCCTGGGTTCTTTGCAGTTTTTAAAAATTGTTCTACAGTATTAGCCTGGCAAATTTCTATCAGTAAAGTATTCCAAATTTTAGGTGTATAACAGCAAAAGGTCGCCTCACCACCTCTTTACAGGTTAGCTCTTGGAGTTACAGGCAGACCACCAATCGAGGATCTGAGGTTATGACTTGGAGTGTAAGGGGCAGTGCAGGATTTACGTATAAGCTACACAAGCTATAGCTTAGGGCCCCCGCCTTCTTGGGGGCCCCCAAAACAAATTGTCCGAGTGAGCAATTGTCATATATACTTAAATATACTACAGCATTATTTGTCCCAATCAGGCCTGGCCGTAGGCATAGGCGAAGTAGGCGACCGCCTAGGGCCCCGGCGTCCGGGTGGCCCCGGATCGACTCCTTGGTCTAATTTTCACGCATTTCACAGAGCTTCCAGGGGGGCTCCACCCCCCCCCCCTCAGGGGGCCCCTAGACCCCCCTTTTGCCTAGGGCCCCATAATACCTAAGACCGGGCCTGGTAAGGGGACAGACATTCCAAACTATCAGACGAGGTGAGATTATTTAATGCTTTGTAAACCATTAGCAGTATTTTAAAGTCAGTTCTGAATGGCACAGGTAACCAGTGCAGTGACATCAGAACTGGAGTGATGTGCTCAGTTTTTCTTTTCCTAGTTAAGATTCTGGCAGATGCATTCTGCGCCAACTGTAACCGATTGACGTCTTTCTTGGGTCGTCCTATAAGGTGTGCATTACAGTAATCCAGTTGACTGAAAACAAAAGAGTCAACTAATGTTTCAGCATCTCGTAAAGTTATTAGAGGTCTAACTTTTGCTATTCCTGCAGTGCTAGTAATCTATCAAGTTCAAGTTCAAGTTGGGAAGCTTGCACTGGTACAAAACAGTTCGGGGTCCCGGTTGGCAACCCCGCAGGGAGACACCCAGTCCCGTCCCACCCTATTGAAATGACCCTCTATCTGCTGCAGCCAGGTGTTACATGGGTGCCCCTTTGGCCTGCATCAACGACGATCCTGCAAGCAGGATCATTCAGAGGCAACTGGGTGACAGACAACTTGGTGACATCCTTTACCAGTTAGGTAATAGCTAGGTTCAAAGAGATTTTTTAATGATATTTAAATGACAACATAGGGCGCTGGAAAATCCACAGAATCACCTGCTTTATAAGAGTCCCAATACATTTAGAGTAAAGATATTCTAAATAACGTTATCATACGATTACAATCAATAAAATTTATATAAACGATTAGCAATTTTGGTTGCAGAAGATAATGTAAGATAGAGTTTGTTCCATCTGCAGAATAAAGTTCGTTTGTCAATTACAGTATATAAATTTATTTTCAACATTTTAAATCACGTCATTTAAATATAATTAAAAAGTGTCTTTGAACCTAACTATTACTTAACTGGTAAAGGAGTTGTTTTTCGTCAAGTTGTTTCTTCGCCGACTTGTCTTTTCGCTGGGTTGTCTTTCACCGAATTGTCTTTCGCCAAGTTGTCTTTCACGACTTGTCTTTTTGCCAGGTTGTCTTTCACCAATTTGTCTTTTCACCAGGTTGTCTTTCGCCGAGTTGTCTTTCACGACTTGTCTTTTCGCCAGGTTGTCTTTCGCTGAGTTGTCTTTCGCGACTTGTCTTTTCGCCAGGTTGTCTTTCACCAATTTGTCTTTTCGCCGGGTTGTCTTTTCGCCAGGTTGTCTTTCGCCGAGTTGTCTTTCGCGACTTGTCTTTTCGCCAGGTTGTCTCTCACCAATTTGTGTTTTCGCCGGGTTGTCTTTCACCGAATTGTCTTTCGCCGAGTCGTCTTTCATGACTTGTCTTCTCGTCAGGTTGTCTTTCGCCAAATTCTGTTTTTGCCAGGTTGTCTTTTGTCGAATTGTCATTTCGCGGAGTTGACATGCCACCCAGTTGCCACTGAACCGTGCCAGATATCCCTCGGGGAATCGCGCCACATGGCCGTAGTGCTGTAACTGACGCTCCCTCACAGTGCAGGTCACGTGCCTCATTTGGGACTCCATGAGCAACACAAAGCCAAACCAGCGGTACCCAAGGATTCTCTAAAGAGACACAAGGAGTCCAGTCTTCATCTCAGGTCAGTGGATAGCGTCCATGTCTCACAAACAGGGAGCACCAGGACTCTAAAGACTTGGACCTTCGTCCTTTGGCAGAGATATCGGGAGCATCACACACCCCTTTTTATGTGATTTACAATTTAGGTCAATGTCAATAATTATCCCTAAATTCTTTATCTCTGTCTTGACTTTTAAGCCTAATTGATCAAATTTATTTCTAATACCCTCACTATATCCATTTTTGCCACTCACTAAGATTTCCATTTTCTCCTTAATTAGTTTGAGAAATTAATGTTCATCCATTCAGAAATACAAGTAAGACACCGGATCAGAGAGCCAAGAGTGTCAGGGTCATCAGGTGTTAGCGATAAATAAAGCTGCGTGTCGTCTGCATAGCTGTGGTAGCCCACCTTGTGTTTTGAGATAATCTGACCTAATGGGAGCATATCGAGAAAAAATCGCAGTGGAAACAGAATAGATCCCTGTGGACCACTCATATAAAATATCAGGGGTCTCCAAAGTATAATCATCACAACTAACAAAGAATTTTCTATGGGTTAAGTAAGACTGAAACCAATTTAAGACGTTGCTGGAGTGGCCCACCCATTGACTTATGCGATTTATTACAATGCTGTGATCAATGGTGTCACATGCTGCACTCACAGATCTGGGTTGCCAGGATTCTGAAGACGAGATACCTTTCTAGACAAACCCCACTGATGAAAAATTAGAGATCAGGTCTGCAACGTTCTTCCTGAAGTCGGTGATTAATTCTTTTGTTTTTGTGATGTTCAGTGTCAAATTATTCATTGAATATCACTCTGCTAATCTCTGGACCTCATCCCTCTAGGCCAGGGGTCCCCAACTCTGGTCCTGGAGGGCTGCAGTGGCTGCAGGTTTTCATTCTCACCCTGTTCCTAATCAGTAAACAGTTTTCACTGCTAATTAACTCCATTTCCCTTCATTTTAATAGCCCTGTTTATAAGGATTCAGTCCTCTGAATTGATTCTTTTCTTCTTTAAATGACAGCCAAACAGAAATGGGACGTGAAATAAGCCAACAGATGACCAGCTAAATCGGGGCTTCAAACTCCAACCAATTTCATTCCAACCAGTTTCTTACTGGGAAGTTGAATTTTAGCTGTTAATTAAACCCATTATTTAATTCCATGGCTTGTTGCTGCTCTCATTCTGCCACAGCAGACATTTGTAAAACTGTTGATTTTCTGTTTTTTCTAAGAACACCATCAAGATGTTTTGGTGACCTGAGCAGACCATCATGACCAAGACCTTCACCTTTCTTTATTTTCAGGTGAGCTGGTCATGTGGCTGCTTGTTTTGTGTCTCATTATTGTTTGGCTGCTCATTAATAATAATTAATAAATAAATAAATAAATAAGTAATAATAATTAATTAATAGCTGGATGATAAATTAGACCGGACTGCCAATACTGATGCTCTGTGTAAGAAAGGACAGAGCTGGTTATACTTCCTTAGAAGGCTGGCGTCCTTCAACACCTGCAATAAGATGCTGCAGATGTTCTATCAGACGGTTGTGGTGAGCGCCCTCTTCTACGCTGTGGTGTGCTGGGGAGGCAGCATAAAGAAGAGGGACACCTCATGCCTGGACAAACTGGTGAGGAAGGCAGGCTCTATTGTTGGCATGGAGCTGGACAGTTTGACATCTGTGGCAGAGAGACGGGCGCTGAGCAGACTCCTGTCAATCATGGAGAATCCACTGCATCCACTGAACAGGATCATCTCCAGACAGAGGAGCAGCATCAGCAACAGACTGC
This sequence comes from Erpetoichthys calabaricus, assembly GCF_900747795.2. NCBI lineage: Eukaryota > Metazoa > Chordata > Cladistia > Polypteriformes > Polypteridae > Erpetoichthys > Erpetoichthys calabaricus. The sequence goes on along the minus strand of NC_041409.2, from coordinate 86,615,665 downwards.
TGTCACCGTCCTACTCCACTGACAGACTGACAGAGGAGATTGTTCATCCCCCACACTATGCGACTCTTCAGTTCCACCCATCTTGGGGGGGGGTAAACATTAACATTATACAAAGTTACTGTCTTTTTTACCTGCATTATCATCAATCTTTAATTTAATATTGTTTTTTGTATCAGTAAGGTGCTTCTGGAGTATGTGAATTTCCCCTTGGGATTAATAAAGTATCTATCTATCTATCTATCTATCTATCTATCTATCTATCTATCTATCTATCTATCTATCTATCTATCTATCTATCTATCTATCTATCTATCTATCTATCTATCTATCTATCTATCTATCTATCTATCTATCTATCTATCTATCTGTGTCTTGCAGGGATCCGTGGTGCTGTAACAACCGGGGGCATTTGCACTCTAGCATCTTCGGGGGAGATAATGTCCCAACCGTGCTCTCTTCCTCAGTCCTTCCCACCTGGCTGACGTCCCAGTCCTGGCCATCCATCACAACAGGTTATTGCAAACTGTGTCTGGTGTGGGTCACTGGTAAGCATACTGTACTTTAACTGTCAGTATGGAGAAGCACAAACTGATCTTCGAGTCTTGGTGTCGTCATGCCAGGTCTGTGTTTCTCATTCACTGTCGCACCGCTGGTGGGTCGTGGGTTGCCGTTACTTTTATGCTAGTGGTCTCGAAGAGTCACCTAAGCCAGTGTTTGTCAACCCCTGGGTCTTGACCTATTGAGCTGTAGATGGTTCGCTGGTGGTCGTTGTTGGTTTTGCGAGGGGGTCACAAATGGATCATAGCAGGTTGCGGTGGGTCACCTAAGCGATCGGCAGCACTGCAGGATATACAGTATTTCCCCATTTGGCAAGTGAGCTTATTTCACCAAGCCAGACACAGCTCCTCTAAGATTTGCTCAGCCAACAAGACTTCATCCGCCGTGGTCCTCTTGCTACCGACCCCCATCTTAGCTGCCTCCGCCCAGTGTTTGCTAGACCGCTTGGGGTTGGTTGTCCTCCTGACTTCCTTTTCACACATGTGTTCATTCCTCAGATCCCTAGGGCGGACTCCTCCTCGATCGTACCCACTCTCCCATTCAGTGGGCACGATCCATCCCCTTGAGCACTGATCACTCGCTCTATCTAGGACCCCCGACCGTGCTGACCTTCCTTTTCCTCAGCTGGCTGGCTCGTCCACTCTCTTGCACTACGCCCAATTCTGCTCTCTCACTCTCCAGTCTTTTACCGGTCTATTCTTCCCCATTCCGCCTCGCGCTTCTCCTATTTATTACATGGACGTGGCTCAGGTGGATACGGACGACTCCTCACCTGTGCACTTAAGCGAGGACCGCCCGCATCACGAACTGCTTCGGGCACAGTACCACACCCCCTCTTTAAGCCGTGAGTGCAGCGATTATTTATTTAAAAAGAACCGGCCTTTTTGATCTGAGCTATGGACCCGCTACACCACAGGGACCATAAAGGTTGAGAAGTGCTGGAATAAGGAAGGCAGTGCAGGCTGAATGCATTAGCCATGTGGAGAGGCGCTGATCAAAATAAACCTTAAGGGGACCTCCAAGAATCTGAAAAGAGATGAGACCCTGTAAAATAAAAATGCTAATAATGAAAGATTTATAACTGTGGGCTGGATTTGGCAGTTTTTAGCACATTATTCCCCTCTTGTTAAGTACAAATCTCCTTAACTCGGTGGGCTGTAAATTGGCGCCTGACTGAACCTAACAAGTGCCAAAGCCTAGTTGAGGATATGCAACACTTCCGGTGAATTCTTTGTGTCTTCCTTTAGAGATCTTTACTAAAATACTAAATGACAGGAAGATTCACGTGGAATTAATTCATGAAAACGCCTGTAGTCCAAAACGAAAACGCCTTTCTTCCCGTGTCAACTCCACGAATTTTGCTGGAAGCGAGACGCCATTTATTTTGAAATATTTTTTTTGTGAAGCAAAGCGCAAAACTTTTACTACATTTTTATTTTCTAAATGTTTTATTAGTTTTACTACTAATTTCATTTCATGCAAATCACTTTGCTCAGCGCTACTCACGGTGTTGAGTTTCAATTTCTGGAATGGCTTTTCTGACTTTTAAAACTGTACCATTTTTCCGAGCATACGGGCATCTAGCGGTCTGCTTACTCCTACCCTGGTGGCTTCCACCTCACAAGCAGAGGATAGAAACAGTCATCTTGAGCAGAGCAAGGGACCTGAGCATTAAAAATGAAGATTGTAGAACTTGTTATATTTGGACTAAAGTCTTCACACATTATACACTTCATGTTATTATTAGTATAACAAAGAAAACGTTTCTGCTTTAGGTATTTGTTGTCACACACTCATGAATAGGAGGCAGCCAAAGGGCACGACAGAGCGTAGAAGTCCATAGGAGGGGACTACTGGACGGCGTGCTAACGCCTTCTCTCTTTTCAGCAGGACAAACAAAGAAACGAAACCTGACAAAAATGTAAACAGATGACTCACCAACAACGCACTTCCGCATCTGTCTACAGTCCCCCCGTGATGACTTCATGTCTGGTCCTTCCATCTGGTTCCCCACGCTGACGTCACCTCCATCACCCCGCTCCTCCGTCACCCTAATTTCCTTCATGACTGTACTATTGTACCTCAGTATGTGCGTCTCGGGAACTACAGGTCTGACATTGTGGTCAACAACACAGGAGCGCCGCAGGGGACTGTACTTTCTCTGGTCCTGTTCAGCCTATATACATCGGACTTCTAATACAACTCGGAGTCCTACCACGTGCAAATGTTCGCTGACGACACTGCTATCGTGGGCTGCATCAGGAGTGGGCAGGAGGAGGAGTATAGGAACCTAATCAAGGACTTTGTTAAATGGTGCGACTCAAACCACCTACACCTGAACACCAGCAAAACCAAGGAGCTGGTGGTGGATTTTAGGAGGCCCAGGCCCCTCATGGACCCCGTGATCATCAGAGGTGACTATGTGCAGAGGGTGCAGACCTATAAATACCTGGGAGTGCAGCTGGATGATAAACTGGACCTGGACTGCCAATACTGATGTTCTGTGCAAGAGAGGACAGAGCCGACTATACTTCCTTAGAAGGCTGGCGTCCTTCAACATCTGCAATAAGATGCTGCAGATGTTCAATCAGACGATTGTGATGAGCGCCCTCTTCTACGCAGTGGTGTGCTGGGGAGGCAGCATTAAGAAGAGGGACGCCTCACGCCTGGACAAACTGATGAGGAAGGCTGGCTCTATTGTTGGCATGGAGCTGGACAGTTTGACATTATACAAAGTTATTGTCTGTTATACCTGCATTGTTATCACTCTTTAATTTAATATTGCTTTTATCAATATGCTGCTGCTGGAGTATGTGCATATCCCCTTGGGATTAATAAAGTATCTATCTATCTATCTATCTATCTATCTATCTATCTATCTATCTATCTATCTATCTATCTATCTATCTATCTATCTATCTATCTATCTATCTATCTATCTATCTATCTATCTATCTATCATATAGTGCCTTCACATCTATCTATCTATCTATCTATCTATCTATCTATCTATCTATCTATCTATCTATCTATCTATCTATCTATCTATCTATCTATCTATCTATCTATCTATCTATCTATCTATCTATCTATCTATCATATAGTGCCTTTCACATCTATCTATCTATCTATCTATCTATCTATCTATCTATCTATCTATCTATCTATCTATCTATCTATCTATCTATCTATCTATCTATCTATCTATCTATCTATCTATCTATCTATCTATCTATTTCCGGTACCGCCCCATAAAAACTCCCTCTGGAAACTGTCTCGCTGTCTGCACGTGTACTTTGTATGCCTACAACCGGTACCTCAGCACTACTGCTTGGCCTGAGCTGTACACACTATACTGGGACGGTTTCCCCAACTTTAATTGTGTTCTCTGTGTCTTGTTCTACTTCACAGTGTTCAGCATTTCTTGCCTCACATTTCCTTTCATCCTATATTTACCCAGATATTTGTAGACACGGAACACACATGAAACGCATGTATTCCAAATAACGATATACTGTATTATTTACCCTACACAACTCCAGGCACCTCACACGCAGATAAGGAGCCTCGGCTTGAGCTGGGAGAATATTTTGTCGGAGTTGAGCTCCATCAAGGGGGTGGATGGGACAGCAGGCTGCTTGCTGCTTGGGCCGTTCGACACATTTACAAAACAAAAGACGCTGATGGTAGAGGTGCGAAGGGATTTAAGGTGGGCCAGGATTATGAGTTTTTTCGTAGGCTTCAGGGATTCTACTGTTGAGTGTCCACTTTACGCCACAAGCCATGGAGCAGATTTGAAACTCCTCTTTGATTCCATACCTTCTTTGCACTTTCTTAGCCCACCGTAACAGAACCACAGCCTTGCCCAGCAGCATTAGACAACAAAACAGGAACCCACCTTGGAGGGGCTGCCAGTTCATTCCAACATAAGTTGACATTCTCGCTCCTATGGGACCAATTCAGAGTCCTCAGAAACGTTCATGTCATTAGAAAGAAGCTGAAGAACCAGAGCATCTGAAGTGAAGCTAAACCGACAGAAGGCAAATGTACTACCTTCACCCTGGGGTTGGAGTGCAGAGGCCGTTATGCCAATTGTGCCGACTGCCTGCATTACCATTAGTGCTTCAAATGAGCACTAATCAATAGGGGAAAAAACAGTCGCTGCAAGATTCACACTTTGATGG